>NW_022324877.1:0-4631 GCF_002776525.5 Piliocolobus tephrosceles | reverse complement strand
ATGAAGTAACTCAGAAACAGAAAGTCAAATACCACATGTTCTCACTTGTAAGTGGGAGCTAAATAACATGTACACATGGACATAGAGTATGGAATAATCATCACTGGAGACTCAGAAGGGTAGAAGTAGGGTGAAGGGTAAAAATTACTTAATGGGTTCAATGTAATTTGTATTTGGGTGATAGCTACACTAAAAGCCTAGACTTCACCAGTGGACAATATATCCATGTAACAAAATTGCACTTGTACCCTCTAAATGTATACACAGAAAAAAGAACTTAATCTGACATGAAATAAGGAGAAAGAAAATAAAAAAGATATTGAGAGTCAGTAGTGGGCAGAGGCCTTTGAGATTGTTATAAAAGTATCTTATTCCTCTTCCTTCTCTGTTGCTCCATCCACCACCAGTTGTACACCATGGTTCTTGCTTTTGGCCACCGATCCCCTGGAGAAGAGATATTAATGGGGAGGGTGGGCCCACCTTGGGGAATGACAGAACCACATACAGGAGAGGGAAGGCTGCTCTTGGATGTAATAGGCCAATAATAGACAAGTCACATTTATTGCTTCCATTCCTGAGGATCCTGAAAAACAATGGAAGTTATATTGGTGGTGAATATTGCAGTGATTAAAAGCATGCAGGCTTTATTCAGACTACCTGGATTGAATGCCAGCTTCATCACCTACAGTTCAACAGTTTAGGGCAAGTTAGCAAGCCTCTCTGTGCCTCAGTTTCCTCCTCTGTAAAATGGGAGTAATAGGGGTACTTACTGTGTAACGTTGTTAAGAAGATTAAATTACTTAAATATTTGTGAATTCTTATGAGTGCCTAGTATTTACAAAATGATACGTGTATTATCAAATAAAAAAGTATAATAACTAAGATATTAATATTTTCCTCGTCATTTCTTCTCTTCTCAGAATAAAACACAAGGTCCTTCCAGTGGCCCATCCCTTGCAATCTGTCCCCCATTCTCGTTTGACTTTGTTTCCTCTGTTCTGGTACTCAGTTAGGTTGCAGTTTCTAAGCTCCTTTGTATCATGTGAGGTTGTGTAACTGACTTCTGGCCATGACATGTGGCTCATCACGATACACTTCTAGGCCCAGCCTACAGTCGCCAACCATTCTGGTTTGCTCAGGACAGTCCTGGTTTTAACACTGAAAGCCCCACATCCTGTGAGAACCCCTCAATGCTGAGAAAACAAGGACAGTTAGCCACGCCAACCCTGGCCTATTAAAACCTCTTGAAATCTTTCATATTCTTCTCTACTACTAGCTGGATATCAATGTCTAGAGTGACCTTGAAAGTCACATGTTAACAATAACAGAACCACCATCAGCCTGGGCTTTTGTGTGAAGGAGAGTTACTGCCTCTTCTCCCACTGGACTTTATGTGAGCAAAAAAACAGTTTCTGTTTTGATAAAGCACTGAGATTCCTTTTCATTAGCTTAACCAATAAAATAACTACCATGCTGGTCATTCTAGCCTCTCTCTTGTTCCTGCGACAAACTGAGAATTCACTAACTGTTTACTTTGCTCAGAAGGCTTCTTTCCAGACATCTTCATAGCTAATTTCCTCACCTCTGTTCAATTTTCACTTGACTCTTGTTTTCCATGGCACCTTCTCAACCAGTGCATTCGAAACAGCAGACTATCTCCCTGCTCTCATCTCCTTATTCTTTTATTTAGTTTTTTTTCTTGCCATAGTATCATCACTTTCTGATTTATACTGTATCTTTTACTCTCATTTTTTATGTTCTTATTGTCTTGCTTCCCCCACTGAATAACTAGCATATAAGCTCCAGACAGTTGAGAGCATTGTTTGCTCACTGTATATCTCAAAACTCTAGAACATTGCCTGGCACATAATAGGCACTCTATACACATTTGTTAAATGAATTACTTTATTTCATTTTTGGAATTTATGGACTTTAACCCCACAAAGGGGTAATCCATTTCATAGAGCTTTTATATAATGATTTCTTCCAACAATTTCCAAAGTATTGTGATGAATTTTAGAAATTATGGACAGAACAATCCTGCTATTTACCATTTCACAAAAACCTTTATTCCTGTTTTGCATCCAAATTTCTCCAAAATGGAGAATCTAAATTGAATATGTCTAAAATAAAATATTTAAGTCTATGGGTTTCTGGGCACTTGTAATACCTTAATTACTGATTAGACTTCACTGTGCCTCGTATTTTTCTCTCTATCTTTTTAATGCTGGAGCATAAAAGCTATAGCAATAGATTACTATTTACATTTTATCTCTTTCTGCCTCTCTGTACTCCTATTAGTGCTTGAGTTTCCCAGCAATTCTGGGTGTTTCAAAGAATGTTAGAGACTTATCCAATATTTACCCTTATAATTTGTATGTAAGTAGGAGGCACAGAATCTTTGAGGAGGATGAAGGGACCTCAGAGTCAGTTGACTTTACTATTGTTTCATTATTTTAAAATAAAGAATGTATTTGTTGTATTTGGTTTCTTACTTAGAGCAGGTATTGTTTACTGGTCTTTTGTGGCAATGATTATAATGCAGAGATACACAAGTCACAGTTTGTGTCTTCTTTTCATCTCATCAATAAATAGAACACGAGGTATCACTTGTTCTGTGGGCACTCTTTTCCATCCAAGGTTCCAGCTAATCAGGACTTGGAGTTGGCAGGAGTAGCATCTCTTAAGTGGTTGCTTTCAGAGAGCAGAGATCTTTTGTGTTCAGAGGAATGTTACCACGGAAAAGTCCTCTATCCACTGGTAGGATCAGTATGATTCCGGAAAAGATTAAACAACCCACCACTGTGTAATTCCACTGTTTATTTATATACCTCTGAGAACTGTTTCAGAACTGCTGTTATCATTGAAGGGTGCATATTCACAAAAGCTGCCTAATGCGAGATCAGTTTTGAATAACTAGTTACAGATGACCTGATCCAAAATCTTTCAGAATTAATTTTTTTAGAATTCATTGTGAATTTATTTGCATGCTTTTTTTTTCAATCAATCCCCATATCAACCATGCTTCCGGAACTGGGCTAGATGTTGGGATGATGGAGCGAACCAATCTCCATCCATGATCTCAAGGAGCTTGCAGGCCAGTTAACGATGGTAGAGATGAGTAAACAAGAGAATGTCATTCAAATCCCTTCACATGATGTGAAAAAGAAAAGTGCAGAGTATCCTAACCTAGGTTGGGCTTGTCAGAGACTGTTGAGGTCAGGCACTTAGTAGTCGAGATGATAGCGGGTATGATGCACTAGGGGAACTGGAGACAGTCCACAGTGGCCGATTGTTGTTGGAGAGGGAGTGAAGGAAATGTTACAAAGCGGGCAGAAACAGGGTGGGGCAAGGATTCTGTGTACTGCCAAGGAGTTTGAACCCCATTTTGAACATAAGGAAACTTATAAAGCTGTACGCAGAGGAGTAACACTATCAAATGTGCCCTTCAGAAAGTTCAGTCTTCTATAGCTAAGTGAAGCAATTTAAAATGATTAAAAGATAAACAGAAACAAAAACAGGAGACTGAGAGACCTATTTTGACAGGCTTTACTTGAAGAGGTTCAACGATGGTGGTAGCACAGAAAGTCAACTGTTGGGGAAGACAATACAGGAAAATAGAATACCATCTCTATGTGTAAACTGATGCAGTCATTCAGCAAGGCAGGGAATGTTGGAAGAGCTAATGAAGTCAGTTTGGGAGACTTTAAAAATTGGAATTATTGGTAGGTCAACTGAAAGATGTCTATACTCTGTGTTGGCTTTCTATTTTTTAGTCTTGTTAAAAGTACAATTAGGAGAAAATTACGAAAAGTTGGATGAGGAGGAAAGAATGATTTCTCTATTTTAGAGGCCTGCAAATGTTTTGACTATGACCCATAGTACGAATTATATTTTGCATCATTATACACATAGACACAGATATGAAAACAAAAAAAAATTGATGTAACAGTAATTACCCTTATTATGTATGATGCACTCTGGTATTTTCCATTCCTATACTATTTTATTATCTCTCCATAATATGATACATTTAATGACTATGAATACAGAAGTTCAACTTAACTAACAAAGAGTGCTTGAGGACATTTTGTTCCTTAGAGTGGAAGACTTTAGACATAAAATCTACTGGAAAAAAGACCTGGACTTTGAAATCAGACCTCGGTTCCATCCTGGATTCGCAATTTATTAACTATGCTGCCTTAGGCAATCTACTTACCCTTCAGGGACTTGTGATCATGATACCAATTATCACTGATAAGTTACTTCTCCATAGCAGGCATGGAGCAAGTCCACGCAACAAGTGAGGACTTAATGAGAGAAATGTTGTTCTGAATAGGTAGGATGGACCCCCTAGAACAAGGTCTGGCATATATTAGTTCAGAAATGAATGAATAAAATATACATACATATGCATATAATTCTGATTTACATTTATTCATTCAGAAATAAATGAGAAAATGTATTTACTAAAGCTCTTATTAAATAGGATATTTCGCCGGGCGCGGTGGCTCAAGCCTGTAATCCCAGCACTTTGGGAGGCTGAGACAGGCGGATCACGAGGTCAGGAGATCGAGACCATCCTGGCTAACATGGTGAAACCCTGTCTCTACTAAAAAAATACAAAAAAA
>NW_022324876.1:0-2714 GCF_002776525.5 Piliocolobus tephrosceles | reverse complement strand
AGAAAGAAAGAAAGAAAGAAAGAAAGAAAGAAAGAAAGAAAGAAAGAGAAAGAAAGAAAGAGAGAAAGAAAGAAGATGGAAGGAAGGAAGGACAGAAGGAAGGAAGAGAACTCTATAACCATCACTCCCAAACTAACTTAGCCAGAAAACTCTCTATTTTTATATTACCTGTTAACACCCTGTAACACCAATACTCCTCAAAATATACTTCGCAAAATGGTGAAAGGGAGTATAAACTGATGTTTTTATAATATCTGTACAATCTTCTTATGTATGGTGAAACAGAAAATAAATGTTCACTGCAAGGACGGATTTAAATGAATGTGATGTTGGCTATATACTATCACCATTCTTATTCTAATTTTCAGAGAGAGTTCTAGATGAAGCAAGTATTAAATAAAAGACACACAGTGAGGCTTTCTTTCCAAGGGATAAAATATTTCATCATTAAATCAAAGTGGTGAGCCAGTGACTGGGGATAGAGGGATATGGGAAGTGATTGCTTAAAGGTCAGGGGGCGTTCCTCTGGGATGATGGAAAAGTTTTTGAAACTAGAGAGAGACGATGTTGCACAACATTATGAACATACTATACGTCACTCAGTTACACACTTTAAAATGGTTAATTGTAGGTTATGTGAATTTCACCTCAATTTTAAAAAATCAAAAGAACAGGACCTCTGCTAGCACAACTTTACAGGAATTAGGAAAAGGTACCACTTTGGGGAAGATACAGACAGAGGGATACACAGCTTGTCGAGCCTCCAGCTTGATGTAAGAAATAATATGCTCCTTCCTCTGAGTGGACAGAGCCACAGAGCCCCACATCAGGGCGCGACCTGTACATCTATACACAATGGCCCTGCAATGTGGTCAACATTTTATTCCCCTCATTTAGAGCTCTGTTGTCTCTGAGAGGGTTTAGGTTGGATGTATCTTTTAATTAAAAGGACTTTGGCTCAGCAGCACCCCAAAAAACCTGGTTGGCATACAGGAGGGAAAAGATAGATCTTGTGACTTGGCTTAAGATAAAAGTTGGGGGTAAGACGAGGTCCTTGAAGTTTATGTGTTATCTGATCTAGATTACTAGGCTGGAAGCCCAGAGCAGAAGCACAGAAGCCCTACGTAGGAATGCTGTATTCATTTCACTGGCACATCAATCATGCTTTATTTCTTGAGAATCTAAGTAAGGCAGTCACAACTGAATTAGAGAACTAGTAAATGGAGATGAAGAAATTGGAAGAATCCCCAGAACTTGTAACTAAAAATCAGAACCATGATATCTTAAATGAAAATAATTTCAAACATTAGCATCTGTGTTAAGCCAAAGTTCAATGTTCAAGAATAATAGACAAACATATTCTTTCTTCTTATGGTACTGGAATGGTCTGGAGCCCATCACTTAAATGAAGTAATGAAAACCAGAGGGAATAAGCACAGGAATAAGAAATGTGGTATATACACACAACAGAATACTATTGAGTCTATAAAAAGAAGGAAATTTGGTCACATATTACAACATATCTAAACTTGGAGGATATGAGGTAAAGTGAAATAATATAAATTTCATTTCCTTAATTTACTTAGAGGAGGTAAGGGAATGTTCAGATTAATCTTCATTCTGTGGCACAGGAGTCAAATTCTCAAGTAAGTGTTATACCTTAAATTTTGCACTGAGGAAGATGTTGAAAATGGTGCCACACTAGAAAAGCCCAGAAAGGGGGAACCGATATGCAATGCCACTGTCTCCAGTGCTCTTATCAATAATGTATTTCAGGTCCTCAGATATCTGAGCCTTTTGCAAAAGGAGACACATCTGTTTAGTATCAAAGATTCTGCTAAGTTTAGATCTGAATTAAATAGCTCCTGAGATTCTTGTCATGACACATCCACATATTTCAAACATCCAACATAAAAAATATTAGCTAATCAAAGAATCTGTGATATAGCTTTGCTTAAGAAGAAGCAAGGAATTCACAAAGAATCACATCTTTTAAACCAAATTTGATATGGGATTTGAAAATGACTTAATTCCGACTCAGAAAGAGTTATGATGTAAACTCAAAGCTGTCATTTCTAGAGAAGCGGAACTACCACTTGGTGTTCTGGTTCAAAACCCAAGAGTAGCACTGTAACTTGCATTTCTCTGCAATGAGCTCATACTCCATGGAGGCCTGGTCACCTTTTATTGCATCTAAACAAAATGTTTATCTTCACCATCATCAGTTGTCTCATTCAAATTATATAAACTTTCCAGTTCACTGGATTAGTCTCTAATATCTATAATAAACTGCATACAGCAGATCTAACATACTGTAGTAAATCACATACTCCAGTATTAATATGTTAAAAGTATAATTTTATGCAGTTAAAAAATCTAAATCTATAGAATATCCAAAGATAAAAGATGAGACAAAGTCACAAGTCAAGGGGGTTAACTTTTTTAGCACTTAAGATTTTCTTGAAGTGTGCTTATTATGCTGTTAATAAATAAATAAATAAAATCTCTAGGAATGGCTCTAGTAAACAGTGTTATTACTTACCCTAAGCTCCCCCTTCCTTCCTTTTACTCTCAAAAAAGTCTATAAGAAAGGAAGCATATTTTTATATCTTGCTTTCACACTTGGATTTTCCTTCGAACGATTGCTTACATAAAAAAAGAAGAAAGAGAAAGAAAGAAAGAAAGAAAGAAAGAAAGAAAGAAAGAAAGAAAGA
>NW_022324875.1:0-2714 GCF_002776525.5 Piliocolobus tephrosceles | reverse complement strand
TCTTTCTTTCTTTCTTTCTTTCTTTCTTTCTTTCTTTCTTTCTTTCTCTTTCTTCTTTTTTTATGTAAGCAATCGTTCGAAGGAAAATCCAAGTGTGAAAGCAAGATATAAAAATATGCTTCCTTTCTTATAGACTTTTTTGAGAGTAAAAGGAAGGAAGGGGGAGCTTAGGGTAAGTAATAACACTGTTTACTAGAGCCATTCCTAGAGATTTTATTTATTTATTTATTAACAGCATAATAAGCACACTTCAAGAAAATCTTAAGTGCTAAAAAAGTTAACCCCCTTGACTTGTGACTTTGTCTCATCTTTTATCTTTGGATATTCTATAGATTTAGATTTTTTAACTGCATAAAATTATACTTTTAACATATTAATACTGGAGTATGTGATTTACTACAGTATGTTAGATCTGCTGTATGCAGTTTATTATAGATATTAGAGACTAATCCAGTGAACTGGAAAGTTTATATAATTTGAATGAGACAACTGATGATGGTGAAGATAAACATTTTGTTTAGATGCAATAAAAGGTGACCAGGCCTCCATGGAGTATGAGCTCATTGCAGAGAAATGCAAGTTACAGTGCTACTCTTGGGTTTTGAACCAGAACACCAAGTGGTAGTTCCGCTTCTCTAGAAATGACAGCTTTGAGTTTACATCATAACTCTTTCTGAGTCGGAATTAAGTCATTTTCAAATCCCATATCAAATTTGGTTTAAAAGATGTGATTCTTTGTGAATTCCTTGCTTCTTCTTAAGCAAAGCTATATCACAGATTCTTTGATTAGCTAATATTTTTTATGTTGGATGTTTGAAATATGTGGATGTGTCATGACAAGAATCTCAGGAGCTATTTAATTCAGATCTAAACTTAGCAGAATCTTTGATACTAAACAGATGTGTCTCCTTTTGCAAAAGGCTCAGATATCTGAGGACCTGAAATACATTATTGATAAGAGCACTGGAGACAGTGGCATTGCATATCGGTTCCCCCTTTCTGGGCTTTTCTAGTGTGGCACCATTTTCAACATCTTCCTCAGTGCAAAATTTAAGGTATAACACTTACTTGAGAATTTGACTCCTGTGCCACAGAATGAAGATTAATCTGAACATTCCCTTACCTCCTCTAAGTAAATTAAGGAAATGAAATTTATATTATTTCACTTTACCTCATATCCTCCAAGTTTAGATATGTTGTAATATGTGACCAAATTTCCTTCTTTTTATAGACTCAATAGTATTCTGTTGTGTGTATATACCACATTTCTTATTCCTGTGCTTATTCCCTCTGGTTTTCATTACTTCATTTAAGTGATGGGCTCCAGACCATTCCAGTACCATAAGAAGAAAGAATATGTTTGTCTATTATTCTTGAACATTGAACTTTGGCTTAACACAGATGCTAATGTTTGAAATTATTTTCATTTAAGATATCATGGTTCTGATTTTTAGTTACAAGTTCTGGGGATTCTTCCAATTTCTTCATCTCCATTTACTAGTTCTCTAATTCAGTTGTGACTGCCTTACTTAGATTCTCAAGAAATAAAGCATGATTGATGTGCCAGTGAAATGAATACAGCATTCCTACGTAGGGCTTCTGTGCTTCTGCTCTGGGCTTCCAGCCTAGTAATCTAGATCAGATAACACATAAACTTCAAGGACCTCGTCTTACCCCCAACTTTTATCTTAAGCCAAGTCACAAGATCTATCTTTTCCCTCCTGTATGCCAACCAGGTTTTTTGGGGTGCTGCTGAGCCAAAGTCCTTTTAATTAAAAGATACATCCAACCTAAACCCTCTCAGAGACAACAGAGCTCTAAATGAGGGGAATAAAATGTTGACCACATTGCAGGGCCATTGTGTATAGATGTACAGGTCGCGCCCTGATGTGGGGCTCTGTGGCTCTGTCCACTCAGAGGAAGGAGCATATTATTTCTTACATCAAGCTGGAGGCTCGACAAGCTGTGTATCCCTCTGTCTGTATCTTCCCCAAAGTGGTACCTTTTCCTAATTCCTGTAAAGTTGTGCTAGCAGAGGTCCTGTTCTTTTGATTTTTTAAAATTGAGGTGAAATTCACATAACCTACAATTAACCATTTTAAAGTGTGTAACTGAGTGACGTATAGTATGTTCATAATGTTGTGCAACATCGTCTCTCTCTAGTTTCAAAAACTTTTCCATCATCCCAGAGGAACGCCCCCTGACCTTTAAGCAATCACTTCCCATATCCCTCTATCCCCAGTCACTGGCTCACCACTTTGATTTAATGATGAAATATTTTATCCCTTGGAAAGAAAGCCTCACTGTGTGTCTTTTATTTAATACTTGCTTCATCTAGAACTCTCTCTGAAAATTAGAATAAGAATGGTGATAGTATATAGCCAACATCACATTCATTTAAATCCGTCCTTGCAGTGAACATTTATTTTCTGTTTCACCATACATAAGAAGATTGTACAGATATTATAAAAACATCAGTTTATACTCCCTTTCACCATTTTGCGAAGTATATTTTGAGGAGTATTGGTGTTACAGGGTGTTAACAGGTAATATAAAAATAGAGAGTTTTCTGGCTAAGTTAGTTTGGGAGTGATGGTTATAGAGTTCTCTTCCTTCCTTCTGTCCTTCCTTCCTTCCATCTTCTTTCTTTCTCTCTTTCTTTCTTTCTCTTTCTTTCTTTCTTTCTTTCTTTCTTTCTTTCTTTCTTTCTTTCT
>NW_022324874.1:0-2899 GCF_002776525.5 Piliocolobus tephrosceles | reverse complement strand
CAGTCCTGCTGCCGCCCAGTCTGCTGCTGCTACTCCTGTGAGCCCAGTTGTTGAAAACCTCCTTCTGCTGGGAATCCTGATAAGATGGCACTTTAAAACTAGCCAAATTAGAATCCTAACAATCTTCTGAACTCCAGTACCTATAACTGGGCTTGCAACCTCTCATCACACAGTCACATAAATTCTCTAGGATGTAAATTCATTTACAATGGAAGACCAAAATTTTTTCCTAGACCTGGATGTCAGCCAAAGTCCTACAATGTGAAAAGAGTTAGGTAATATTTTACTATAAATATCATCTGAAATATTTCAACAGTTATTGGGACTTAAATTTAATAAAGGTTTTCAATGATGAAGTCGTTGGAACTTTCCTTGCTTTGGAATTTGTTACAGATATTGGGGTACTGGGATTTTTCAAAATATCAACATGACATGGCACTATGGTTTTTCTGTATTTCCGCTCTTTTAATGATGATCTTTAAAAGTAATTTTCTTTTGTTTTACCATTAAATGGTCCAATATTTTGCAGCTAAGACATATGATTAAAGGAACATGACAGCATTTAGGAACTGTTTCCTAAGGTTCTCACATGTGCTAAGTGGTGGGCTAGGTATTCCAACAGACTGATTTTATAAAAAGGAATTTCATGTTATTCAGCTTCTTGAGGTTCTGTAAAATCTATTCATTTGTCCACTCATTCATTCATATATGAGGCTGTGTACAATTATTTCTATCATCTATGATACACAAAAGCATAATAAAAATTGTGAAACAATACAAACACAAGATTATAGAGTAATAGCACATAACAAACATACACATTTTATTCAAGGTCCTAGGCTCATAACTCCCATAGCCCTTTTT
This sequence comes from Piliocolobus tephrosceles, assembly GCF_002776525.5. Lineage (NCBI taxonomy): Eukaryota > Metazoa > Chordata > Mammalia > Primates > Cercopithecidae > Piliocolobus > Piliocolobus tephrosceles. Next base: position 2,035 of record NW_022324874.1, on the reverse strand, counting down.
ATGATGTTAGGGCACTTTAGACTTCAGAAGCAGACCTCAGAAATCTCTCTCTCTCTCTCTCTCTCTCTGGCCTTCTCCTCCCCTCTTTTCACCTGCTCCTTGTACTCCTCAAGGCAAGAATCTTCCCCCACTGTTCTTGGCACTGGCCGTCAAGATATTCTCCTACCTTCCTTGTCTGCTTGTAGGTCACAAGATCCCCATTTCAGAAGAGGTTCTGCCCCGTGCCCTGGAGGAAGAAAGGCTGCACAGAGTGACCAAGAAGGATCTGAACAGACAGGCCTTACTGGGTTTCACCACTCACTCTACTAACATTACATCATACTCTTTTTGTCCAATCACGTTTCTAATTGTTGTCCATCATCCCCATCCACTGAAGTCTCCATAAAATGTCCCCCCCCCCCCCAAAAAAAAAACCACGGAATTTGAGGAGCTTCCAGATAGCTGAATGTGTGGAGGTTCCTGGAATGTGCTGTTCCCAGAGAGGTTATGAAAGCTCCTCATACCCCTTCCCCTACACCTTACCCTATGCCTCTCTTCTTCTGTACCTTTTGTAATGGTCTTTATCATAAACCAATAAACTAAATGTTTCCCTGAGTCCTGGGAGCTGCTCTAGCACACTCATCTAACTTAAGGAGGGGGTCGTGGAATTCCCAACTTATGGCTGGTCGGTCGGAAGCACAGGCAAAACAACCTGGAGCTTGTGCTTGGCACTGGAAGTAGGGGGCAGTTTTACGGGACTGAGCCCTCACCCTGTAAAACCTGACGCTATCGCCAGGTAAACAGCATTAGAATGGAATTGGAGTGGAGAACACATTAGGCCAGAGGCCAAATTTCTCCCCATCAATAAGCAAGGAAATAAATTATGCAGCAGATACCAGCTGCGTGTTCTCCACTCCAATTCCATTCTAACGCTATTTACCTGGCGATAGGGCGTGGTGGTGGGCGCCTGTAGTCCCAGCTACTCAGGAGGCTGAGGCAGGAGAATAGCGTGAACCTGGGGGGTGGAGCTTGCAGTGAGCCGAGATCGCGCCACTAACTCCGTCTCAAAAAAAAAAAAAAAAAAAAAAGAAAAGAAAGAAAAGAAAAGAAAAAGAAATCTTCTATGTTGATTGTTGTTGAGTGAGAAAACAGAATGAACATTTAAGTGTGGTTTTTTTTCTTCTATCCAACAGCATAAGATGTAAAAATAGCTTTTTTTTACATCTTATGTAAGAACAAAAAGCAAATACAGACTCCTGAGTTCTAGTCCCAGCTTTGCAACTACCTATCCATGAATCCTTGAGCAAGTCCCTTCACTTGCCTGGGTACCTATTTCTAATTTGGAAAATGAGAGAACTGAGTCATTACCAACAACATCCCTTCCAGGTGTAAGAGAGTAGATAATTTCCTAAACAGGCGACACATTGACCAGTAATCGCTTCAGATGCCCAAAGAGGAAAAAATACACAGTGGTTAAATAATGTTGTATGCATTATCACCATCTTGCAAGTTTATAAAGCCACATTGGAATAGTAAATGGATTGAAATACCCTGCAATAAAGAAAGCTCTATAACCAGTGGCCGGGCTCAGTGGCTCACACCTATCATCTCGGCACTTTTGGAGGCGGAGGCAGGTGGATCACCTGAGGTCACAAGTTCAAGACCAGCATGGCAAACATGGCAAAACCCCGTCTCTACTAAAACTACGAAAATTAGCCAGGCGTCCTGGTGGGCACCTGTGGTCTCACAGCCTGAAGCAGGAGAATCACTTGAATCCAGGAGGTAGAGGTTGCAGTGAAACAAGATTGTGCCACTACACTACAGCCTGGGTGACAGAGTGAGAGTCTGTCTCAAAGGAAAGAAAGAAAGAAGGAGGGAAAGAAGAAAGAAAGAAAGAGAGAAAGAGAGAAAGAGAGAAGGAAAGAAGGAAAGAAAGAAGGAAGGAAGGAAGGGGAGAGAGAGAGAAAGAAAGAAAGAGAGAAAGAGAGAGGAAAGAAAGAGAGAGAGAGAGAAAGAAAGAAAGAAAGAAAGAAAGAAAGAAAGAAAGAAAGAAAGA
>NW_022324873.1:0-2899 GCF_002776525.5 Piliocolobus tephrosceles | reverse complement strand
TCTTTCTTTCTTTCTTTCTTTCTTTCTTTCTTTCTTTCTTTCTTTCTCTCTCTCTCTCTTTCTTTCCTCTCTCTTTCTCTCTTTCTTTCTTTCTCTCTCTCTCCCCTTCCTTCCTTCCTTCTTTCTTTCCTTCTTTCCTTCTCTCTTTCTCTCTTTCTCTCTTTCTTTCTTTCTTCTTTCCCTCCTTCTTTCTTTCTTTCCTTTGAGACAGACTCTCACTCTGTCACCCAGGCTGTAGTGTAGTGGCACAATCTTGTTTCACTGCAACCTCTACCTCCTGGATTCAAGTGATTCTCCTGCTTCAGGCTGTGAGACCACAGGTGCCCACCAGGACGCCTGGCTAATTTTCGTAGTTTTAGTAGAGACGGGGTTTTGCCATGTTTGCCATGCTGGTCTTGAACTTGTGACCTCAGGTGATCCACCTGCCTCCGCCTCCAAAAGTGCCGAGATGATAGGTGTGAGCCACTGAGCCCGGCCACTGGTTATAGAGCTTTCTTTATTGCAGGGTATTTCAATCCATTTACTATTCCAATGTGGCTTTATAAACTTGCAAGATGGTGATAATGCATACAACATTATTTAACCACTGTGTATTTTTTCCTCTTTGGGCATCTGAAGCGATTACTGGTCAATGTGTCGCCTGTTTAGGAAATTATCTACTCTCTTACACCTGGAAGGGATGTTGTTGGTAATGACTCAGTTCTCTCATTTTCCAAATTAGAAATAGGTACCCAGGCAAGTGAAGGGACTTGCTCAAGGATTCATGGATAGGTAGTTGCAAAGCTGGGACTAGAACTCAGGAGTCTGTATTTGCTTTTTGTTCTTACATAAGATGTAAAAAAAAGCTATTTTTACATCTTATGCTGTTGGATAGAAGAAAAAAAACCACACTTAAATGTTCATTCTGTTTTCTCACTCAACAACAATCAACATAGAAGATTTCTTTTTCTTTTCTTTTCTTTCTTTTCTTTTTTTTTTTTTTTTTTTTTTGAGACGGAGTTAGTGGCGCGATCTCGGCTCACTGCAAGCTCCACCCCCCAGGTTCACGCTATTCTCCTGCCTCAGCCTCCTGAGTAGCTGGGACTACAGGCGCCCACCACCACGCCCTATCGCCAGGTAAATAGCGTTAGAATGGAATTGGAGTGGAGAACACGCAGCTGGTATCTGCTGCATAATTTATTTCCTTGCTTATTGATGGGGAGAAATTTGGCCTCTGGCCTAATGTGTTCTCCACTCCAATTCCATTCTAATGCTGTTTACCTGGCGATAGCGTCAGGTTTTACAGGGTGAGGGCTCAGTCCCGTAAAACTGCCCCCTACTTCCAGTGCCAAGCACAAGCTCCAGGTTGTTTTGCCTGTGCTTCCGACCGACCAGCCATAAGTTGGGAATTCCACGACCCCCTCCTTAAGTTAGATGAGTGTGCTAGAGCAGCTCCCAGGACTCAGGGAAACATTTAGTTTATTGGTTTATGATAAAGACCATTACAAAAGGTACAGAAGAAGAGAGGCATAGGGTAAGGTGTAGGGGAAGGGGTATGAGGAGCTTTCATAACCTCTCTGGGAACAGCACATTCCAGGAACCTCCACACATTCAGCTATCTGGAAGCTCCTCAAATTCCGTGGTTTTTTTTTTGGGGGGGGGGGGGACATTTTATGGAGACTTCAGTGGATGGGGATGATGGACAACAATTAGAAACGTGATTGGACAAAAAGAGTATGATGTAATGTTAGTAGAGTGAGTGGTGAAACCCAGTAAGGCCTGTCTGTTCAGATCCTTCTTGGTCACTCTGTGCAGCCTTTCTTCCTCCAGGGCACGGGGCAGAACCTCTTCTGAAATGGGGATCTTGTGACCTACAAGCAGACAAGGAAGGTAGGAGAATATCTTGACGGCCAGTGCCAAGAACAGTGGGGGAAGATTCTTGCCTTGAGGAGTACAAGGAGCAGGTGAAAAGAGGGGAGGAGAAGGCCAGAGAGAGAGAGAGAGAGAGAGAGATTTCTGAGGTCTGCTTCTGAAGTCTAAAGTGCCCTAACATCATAAAAAGGGCTATGGGAGTTATGAGCCTAGGACCTTGAATAAAATGTGTATGTTTGTTATGTGCTATTACTCTATAATCTTGTGTTTGTATTGTTTCACAATTTTTATTATGCTTTTGTGTATCATAGATGATAGAAATAATTGTACACAGCCTCATATATGAATGAATGAGTGGACAAATGAATAGATTTTACAGAACCTCAAGAAGCTGAATAACATGAAATTCCTTTTTATAAAATCAGTCTGTTGGAATACCTAGCCCACCACTTAGCACATGTGAGAACCTTAGGAAACAGTTCCTAAATGCTGTCATGTTCCTTTAATCATATGTCTTAGCTGCAAAATATTGGACCATTTAATGGTAAAACAAAAGAAAATTACTTTTAAAGATCATCATTAAAAGAGCGGAAATACAGAAAAACCATAGTGCCATGTCATGTTGATATTTTGAAAAATCCCAGTACCCCAATATCTGTAACAAATTCCAAAGCAAGGAAAGTTCCAACGACTTCATCATTGAAAACCTTTATTAAATTTAAGTCCCAATAACTGTTGAAATATTTCAGATGATATTTATAGTAAAATATTACCTAACTCTTTTCACATTGTAGGACTTTGGCTGACATCCAGGTCTAGGAAAAAATTTTGGTCTTCCATTGTAAATGAATTTACATCCTAGAGAATTTATGTGACTGTGTGATGAGAGGTTGCAAGCCCAGTTATAGGTACTGGAGTTCAGAAGATTGTTAGGATTCTAATTTGGCTAGTTTTAAAGTGCCATCTTATCAGGATTCCCAGCAGAAGGAGGTTTTCAACAACTGGGCTCACAGGAGTAGCAGCAGCAGACTGGGCGGCAGCAGGACTG
>NW_022324872.1:0-1020 GCF_002776525.5 Piliocolobus tephrosceles | reverse complement strand
AGAAAGAAAGAAAGAAAGAAAGAAAGAAAGAAAGAAAGAAAGAAAGAGAAAGAAAGAAAGAAAGGAAGGAGGGAGGGAGGGAGGGAGGGAGGGAGGGAGGGAGAAAGAGAGAAAGAATTGACTATAGTGTTTAAAGAGTTTAGTCTGGAATCAGAGGGTGTGGATTCAAATTTCAGATTCACTAGATACCAGTGTGAACTTGGGTAAGTTACTTCAATCTGTTGTGGCTCAGTTTTCTCACATGGTTGATGGGAGTAGCAGTGATACCTAGTCCACAGATTGCTGTCAAAATTCAGCAAGTTGATACATGCAAAGTACTCAGAACCATTTAGGCACATAATCAGTGATGGAAAAATGTTATGAATAGCAATTAATGCAAATCTCCCTGGCCCAAGAAAGCATCGCTTTCTGGCCAGCTGAATACAGTCTTGCTTCACAGTCAAAGGGAAGATAAGGAAGGTAGAGAAGGAGCCGCAGTTAAAATTGGAGGGAATTAAACTGTCATGTGAGACCCAATCACCCAGTTGTAAGGGTCAACACTGAATAATATTGACAGTCCTTAAAGGTGAGGCATCAGTCAATTATTCCTCAACCATGAGAAAATTTTAAGAAACATGAGGAGTTAGGGATCATATTCCTAATTAATGCCAGTGACTACTTGACCATGGTAAAGAAGCTTAATTGCAGACCAAATACAATCAACTTTCAAAGGCTCCCAGAAGGTTCAACAAATAACTCAGGGAGAGGCCAATTATCATTCAGAGACAAATTATCCAACACAAATAAGGAAGAGACTTCAGGAATTATGTAAACAGTAGCTGGCCAAGGCTTATAAAAGGCCCAGTGTGGCAACCATCACCAAAACTCAGAAACTCCTCCAAGCAACCCAAACTTCAGACCAACTCCTGACACCATGGCCTGCTGTCAGACCAGCTTCTGCGGATTTCCCAGCTGCTCCACCAGTGGGACCTGCGGCTCCAGCTGCTGCCAGCCAAGCTGCTGTGAGACCAGCTGCTGCCA
>NW_022324871.1:0-1020 GCF_002776525.5 Piliocolobus tephrosceles | reverse complement strand
TGGCAGCAGCTGGTCTCACAGCAGCTTGGCTGGCAGCAGCTGGAGCCGCAGGTCCCACTGGTGGAGCAGCTGGGAAATCCGCAGAAGCTGGTCTGACAGCAGGCCATGGTGTCAGGAGTTGGTCTGAAGTTTGGGTTGCTTGGAGGAGTTTCTGAGTTTTGGTGATGGTTGCCACACTGGGCCTTTTATAAGCCTTGGCCAGCTACTGTTTACATAATTCCTGAAGTCTCTTCCTTATTTGTGTTGGATAATTTGTCTCTGAATGATAATTGGCCTCTCCCTGAGTTATTTGTTGAACCTTCTGGGAGCCTTTGAAAGTTGATTGTATTTGGTCTGCAATTAAGCTTCTTTACCATGGTCAAGTAGTCACTGGCATTAATTAGGAATATGATCCCTAACTCCTCATGTTTCTTAAAATTTTCTCATGGTTGAGGAATAATTGACTGATGCCTCACCTTTAAGGACTGTCAATATTATTCAGTGTTGACCCTTACAACTGGGTGATTGGGTCTCACATGACAGTTTAATTCCCTCCAATTTTAACTGCGGCTCCTTCTCTACCTTCCTTATCTTCCCTTTGACTGTGAAGCAAGACTGTATTCAGCTGGCCAGAAAGCGATGCTTTCTTGGGCCAGGGAGATTTGCATTAATTGCTATTCATAACATTTTTCCATCACTGATTATGTGCCTAAATGGTTCTGAGTACTTTGCATGTATCAACTTGCTGAATTTTGACAGCAATCTGTGGACTAGGTATCACTGCTACTCCCATCAACCATGTGAGAAAACTGAGCCACAACAGATTGAAGTAACTTACCCAAGTTCACACTGGTATCTAGTGAATCTGAAATTTGAATCCACACCCTCTGATTCCAGACTAAACTCTTTAAACACTATAGTCAATTCTTTCTCTCTTTCTCCCTCCCTCCCTCCCTCCCTCCCTCCCTCCCTCCTTCCTTTCTTTCTTTCTTTCTCTTTCTTTCTTTCTTTCTTTCTTTCTTTCTTTCTTTCTTTCTTTCT
>NW_022324870.1:0-2714 GCF_002776525.5 Piliocolobus tephrosceles | reverse complement strand
AGAAAGAAAGAAAGAAAGAAAGAAAGAAAGAAAGAAAGAAAGAAAGAGAAAGAAAGAAAGAGAGAAAGAAAGAAGATGGAAGGAAGGAAGGACAGAAGGAAGGAAGAGAACTCTATAACCATCACTCCCAAACTAACTTAGCCAGAAAACTCTCTATTTTTATATTACCTGTTAACACCCTGTAACACCAATACTCCTCAAAATATACTTCGCAAAATGGTGAAAGGGAGTATAAACTGATGTTTTTATAATATCTGTACAATCTTCTTATGTATGGTGAAACAGAAAATAAATGTTCACTGCAAGGACGGATTTAAATGAATGTGATGTTGGCTATATACTATCACCATTCTTATTCTAATTTTCAGAGAGAGTTCTAGATGAAGCAAGTATTAAATAAAAGACACATAGTGAGGCTTTCTTTCCAAGGGATAAAATATTTCATCGTTAAATCAAAGTGGTGAGCCAGTGACTGGGGATAGAGGGGTATGGGAAGTGATTGCTTAAAGGTCAGGGGGCGTTCCTCTGGGATGATGGAAAAGTTTTTGAAACTAGAGAGAGACGATGTTGCACAACATTATGAACATACTATACGTCACTCAGTTACACACTTTAAAATGGTTAATTGTAGGTTATGTGAATTTCACCTCAATTTTAAAAAATCAAAAGAACAGGACCTCTGCTAGCACAACTTTACAGGAATTAGGAAAAGGTACCACTTTGGGGAAGATACAGACAGAGGGATACACAGCTTGTCGAGCCTCCAGCTTGATGTAAGAAATAATATGCTCCTTCCTCTGAGTGGACAGAGCCACAGAGCCCCACATCAGGGCGCGACCTGTACATCTATACACAATGGCCCTGCAATGTGGTCAACATTTTATTCCCCTCATTTAGAGCTCTGTTGTCTCTGAGAGGGTTTAGGTTGGATGTATCTTTTAATTAAAAGGACTTTGGCTCAGCAGCACCCCAAAAAACCTGGTTGGCATACAGGAGGGAAAAGATAGATCTTGTGACTTGGCTTAAGATAAAAGTTGGGGGTAAGACGAGGTCCTTGAAGTTTATGTGTTATCTGATCTAGATTACTAGGCTGGAAGCCCAGAGCAGAAGCACAGAAGCCCTACGTAGGAATGCTGTATTCATTTCACTGGCACATCAATCATGCTTTATTTCTTGAGAATCTAAGTAAGGCAGTCACAACTGAATTAGAGAACTAGTAAATGGAGATGAAGAAATTGGAAGAATCCCCAGAACTTGTAACTAAAAATCAGAACCATGATATCTTAAATGAAAATAATTTCAAACATTAGCATCTGTGTTAAGCCAAAGTTCAATGTTCAAGAATAATAGACAAACATATTCTTTCTTCTTATGGTACTGGAATGGTCTGGAGCCCATCACTTAAATGAAGTAATGAAAACCAGAGGGAATAAGCACAGGAATAAGAAATGTGGTATATACACACAACAGAATACTATTGAGTCTATAAAAAGAAGGAAATTTGGTCACATATTACAACATATCTAAACTTGGAGGATATGAGGTAAAGTGAAATAATATAAATTTCATTTCCTTAATTTACTTAGAGAAGGTAAGGGAATGTTCAGATTAATCTTCATTCTGTGGCACAGGAGTCAAATTCTCAAGTAAGTGTTATACCTTAAATTTTGCACTGAGGAAGATGTTGAAAATGGTGCCACACTAGAAAAGCCCAGAAAGGGGGAACCGATATGCAATGCCACTGTCTCCAGTGCTCTTATCAATAATGTATTTCAGGTCCTCAGATATCTGAGCCTTTTGCAAAAGGAGACACATCTGTTTAGTATCAAAGATTCTGCTAAGTTTAGATCTGAATTAAATAGCTCCTGAGATTCTTGTCATGACACATCCACATATTTCAAACATCCAACATAAAAAATATTAGCTACTCAAAGAATCTGTGATATAGCTTTGCTTAAGAAGAAGCAAGGAATTCACAAAGAATCACATCTTTTAAACCAAATTTGATATGGGATTTGAAAATGACTTAATTCCGACTCAGAAAGAGTTATGATGTAAACTCAAAGCTGTCATTTCTAGAGAAGCGGAACTACCACTTGGTGTTCTGGTTCAAAACCCAAGAGTAGCACTGTAACTTGCATTTCTCTGCAATGAGCTCATACTCCATGGAGGCCTGGTCACCTTTTATTGCATCTAAACAAAATGTTTATCTTCACCATCATCAGTTGTCTCATTCAAATTATATAAACTTTCCAGTTCACTGGATTAGTCTCTAATATCTATAATAAACTGCATACAGCAGATCTAACATACTGTAGTAAATCACATACTCCAGTATTAATATGTTAAAAGTATAATTTTATGCAGTTAAAAAATCTAAATCTATAGAATATCCAAAGATAAAAGATGAGACAAAGTCACAAGTCAAGGGGGTTAACTTTTTTAGCACTTAAGATTTTCTTGAAGTGTGCTTATTATGCTGTTAATAAATAAATAAATAAAATCTCTAGGAATGGCTCTAGTAAACAGTGTTATTACTTACCCTAAGCTCCCCCTTCCTTCCTTTTACTCTCAAAAAAGTCTATAAGAAAGGAAGCATATTTTTATATCTTGCTTTCACACTTGGATTTTCCTTCGAACGATTGCTTACATAAAAAAAGAAGAAAGAGAAAGAAAGAAAGAAAGAAAGAAAGAAAGAAAGAAAGAAAGAAAGA
>NW_022324869.1:0-2714 GCF_002776525.5 Piliocolobus tephrosceles | reverse complement strand
TCTTTCTTTCTTTCTTTCTTTCTTTCTTTCTTTCTTTCTTTCTTTCTCTTTCTTCTTTTTTTATGTAAGCAATCGTTCGAAGGAAAATCCAAGTGTGAAAGCAAGATATAAAAATATGCTTCCTTTCTTATAGACTTTTTTGAGAGTAAAAGGAAGGAAGGGGGAGCTTAGGGTAAGTAATAACACTGTTTACTAGAGCCATTCCTAGAGATTTTATTTATTTATTTATTAACAGCATAATAAGCACACTTCAAGAAAATCTTAAGTGCTAAAAAAGTTAACCCCCTTGACTTGTGACTTTGTCTCATCTTTTATCTTTGGATATTCTATAGATTTAGATTTTTTAACTGCATAAAATTATACTTTTAACATATTAATACTGGAGTATGTGATTTACTACAGTATGTTAGATCTGCTGTATGCAGTTTATTATAGATATTAGAGACTAATCCAGTGAACTGGAAAGTTTATATAATTTGAATGAGACAACTGATGATGGTGAAGATAAACATTTTGTTTAGATGCAATAAAAGGTGACCAGGCCTCCATGGAGTATGAGCTCATTGCAGAGAAATGCAAGTTACAGTGCTACTCTTGGGTTTTGAACCAGAACACCAAGTGGTAGTTCCGCTTCTCTAGAAATGACAGCTTTGAGTTTACATCATAACTCTTTCTGAGTCGGAATTAAGTCATTTTCAAATCCCATATCAAATTTGGTTTAAAAGATGTGATTCTTTGTGAATTCCTTGCTTCTTCTTAAGCAAAGCTATATCACAGATTCTTTGAGTAGCTAATATTTTTTATGTTGGATGTTTGAAATATGTGGATGTGTCATGACAAGAATCTCAGGAGCTATTTAATTCAGATCTAAACTTAGCAGAATCTTTGATACTAAACAGATGTGTCTCCTTTTGCAAAAGGCTCAGATATCTGAGGACCTGAAATACATTATTGATAAGAGCACTGGAGACAGTGGCATTGCATATCGGTTCCCCCTTTCTGGGCTTTTCTAGTGTGGCACCATTTTCAACATCTTCCTCAGTGCAAAATTTAAGGTATAACACTTACTTGAGAATTTGACTCCTGTGCCACAGAATGAAGATTAATCTGAACATTCCCTTACCTTCTCTAAGTAAATTAAGGAAATGAAATTTATATTATTTCACTTTACCTCATATCCTCCAAGTTTAGATATGTTGTAATATGTGACCAAATTTCCTTCTTTTTATAGACTCAATAGTATTCTGTTGTGTGTATATACCACATTTCTTATTCCTGTGCTTATTCCCTCTGGTTTTCATTACTTCATTTAAGTGATGGGCTCCAGACCATTCCAGTACCATAAGAAGAAAGAATATGTTTGTCTATTATTCTTGAACATTGAACTTTGGCTTAACACAGATGCTAATGTTTGAAATTATTTTCATTTAAGATATCATGGTTCTGATTTTTAGTTACAAGTTCTGGGGATTCTTCCAATTTCTTCATCTCCATTTACTAGTTCTCTAATTCAGTTGTGACTGCCTTACTTAGATTCTCAAGAAATAAAGCATGATTGATGTGCCAGTGAAATGAATACAGCATTCCTACGTAGGGCTTCTGTGCTTCTGCTCTGGGCTTCCAGCCTAGTAATCTAGATCAGATAACACATAAACTTCAAGGACCTCGTCTTACCCCCAACTTTTATCTTAAGCCAAGTCACAAGATCTATCTTTTCCCTCCTGTATGCCAACCAGGTTTTTTGGGGTGCTGCTGAGCCAAAGTCCTTTTAATTAAAAGATACATCCAACCTAAACCCTCTCAGAGACAACAGAGCTCTAAATGAGGGGAATAAAATGTTGACCACATTGCAGGGCCATTGTGTATAGATGTACAGGTCGCGCCCTGATGTGGGGCTCTGTGGCTCTGTCCACTCAGAGGAAGGAGCATATTATTTCTTACATCAAGCTGGAGGCTCGACAAGCTGTGTATCCCTCTGTCTGTATCTTCCCCAAAGTGGTACCTTTTCCTAATTCCTGTAAAGTTGTGCTAGCAGAGGTCCTGTTCTTTTGATTTTTTAAAATTGAGGTGAAATTCACATAACCTACAATTAACCATTTTAAAGTGTGTAACTGAGTGACGTATAGTATGTTCATAATGTTGTGCAACATCGTCTCTCTCTAGTTTCAAAAACTTTTCCATCATCCCAGAGGAACGCCCCCTGACCTTTAAGCAATCACTTCCCATACCCCTCTATCCCCAGTCACTGGCTCACCACTTTGATTTAACGATGAAATATTTTATCCCTTGGAAAGAAAGCCTCACTATGTGTCTTTTATTTAATACTTGCTTCATCTAGAACTCTCTCTGAAAATTAGAATAAGAATGGTGATAGTATATAGCCAACATCACATTCATTTAAATCCGTCCTTGCAGTGAACATTTATTTTCTGTTTCACCATACATAAGAAGATTGTACAGATATTATAAAAACATCAGTTTATACTCCCTTTCACCATTTTGCGAAGTATATTTTGAGGAGTATTGGTGTTACAGGGTGTTAACAGGTAATATAAAAATAGAGAGTTTTCTGGCTAAGTTAGTTTGGGAGTGATGGTTATAGAGTTCTCTTCCTTCCTTCTGTCCTTCCTTCCTTCCATCTTCTTTCTTTCTCTCTTTCTTTCTTTCTCTTTCTTTCTTTCTTTCTTTCTTTCTTTCTTTCTTTCTTTCTTTCT
>NW_022324868.1:0-2909 GCF_002776525.5 Piliocolobus tephrosceles | reverse complement strand
CAGTCCTGCTGCCGCCCAGTCTGCTGCTGCTACTCCTGTGAGCCCAGTTGTTGAAAACCTCCTTCTGCTGGGAATCCTGATAAGATGGCACTTTAAAACTAGCCAAATTAGAATCCTAACAATCTTCTGAACTCCAGTACCTATAACTGGGCTTGCAACCTCTCATCACACAGCCACATAAATTCTCTAGGATGTAAATTCATTTACAATGGAAGACCAAAATTTTTTCCTAGACCTGGATGTCAGCCAAAGTTCTACAATGTGAAAAGAGTTAGGTAATATTTTACTATAAATATCATCTGAAATATTTCAACAGTTATTGGGACTTAAATTTAATAAAGGTTTTCAATGATGAAGTCGTTGGAACTTTCCTTGCTTTGGAATTTGTTACAGATATTGGGGTACTGGGATTTTTCAAAATATCAACATGACATGGCACTATGGTTTTTCTGTATTTCCGCTCTTTTAATGATGATCTTTAAAAGTAATTTTCTTTTGTTTTACCATTAAATGGTCCAATATTTTGCAGCTAAGACATATGATTAAAGGAACATGACAGCATTTAGGAACTGTTTCCTAAGGTTCTCACATGTGCTAAGTGGTGGGCTAGGTATTCCAACAGACTGATTTTATAAAAAGGAATTTCATGTTATTCAGCTTCTTGAGGTTCTGTAAAATCTATTCATTTGTCCACTCATTCATTCATATATGAGGCTGTGTACAATTATTTCTATCATCTATGATACACAAAAGCATAATAAAAATTGTGAAACAATACAAACACAAGATTATAGAGTAATAGCACATAACAAACATACACATTTTATTCAAGGTCCTAGGCTCATAACTCCCATAGCCCTTTTTATGATGTTAGGGCACTTTAGACTTCAGAAGCAGACCTCAGAAATCTCTCTCTCTCTCTCTCTCTCTCTCTCTCTCTCTGGCCTTCTCCTCCCCTCTTTTCACCTGCTCCTTGTACTCCTCAAGGCAAGAATCTTCCCCCACTGTTCTTGGCACTGGCCGTCAAGATATTCTCCTACCTTCCTTGTCTGCTTGTAGGTCACAAGATCCCCATTTCAGAAGAGGTTCTGCCCCGTGCCCTGGAGGAAGAAAGGCTGCACAGAGTGACCAAGAAGGATCTGAACAGACAGGCCTTACTGGGTTTCACCACTCACTCTACTAACATTACATCATACTCTTTTTGTCCAATCACGTTTCTAATTGTTGTCCATCATCCCCATCCACTGAAGTCTCCATAAAATGTCCCCCCCCCCCCCAAAAAAAAAACCACGGAATTTGAGGAGCTTCCAGATAGCTGAATGTGTGGAGGTTCCTGGAATGTGCTGTTCCCAGAGAGGTTATGAAAGCTCCTCATACCCCTTCCCCTACACCTTACCCTATGCCTCTCTTCTTCTGTACCTTTTGTAATGGTCTTTATCATAAACCAATAAACTAAATGTTTCCCTGAGTCCTGGGAGCTGCTCTAGCACACTCATCTAACTTAAGGAGGGGGTCGTGGAATTCCCAACTTATGGCTGGTCGGTCGGAAGCACAGGCAAAACAACCTGGAGCTTGTGCTTGGCACTGGAAGTAGGGGGCAGTTTTACGGGACTGAGCCCTCACCCTGTAAAACCTGACGCTATCGCCAGGTAAACAGCATTAGAATGGAATTGGAGTGGAGAACACATTAGGCCAGAGGCCAAATTTCTCCCCATCAATAAGCAAGGAAATAAATTATGCAGCAGATACCAGCTGCGTGTTCTCCACTCCAATTCCATTCTAACGCTATTTACCTGGCGATAGGGCGTGGTGGTGGGCGCCTGTAGTCCCAGCTACTCAGGAGGCTGAGGCAGGAGAATAGCGTGAACCTGGGGGGTGGAGCTTGCAGTGAGCCGAGATCGCGCCACTAACTCCGTCTCAAAAAAAAAAAAAAAAAAAAAAGAAAAGAAAGAAAAGAAAAGAAAAAGAAATCTTCTATGTTGATTGTTGTTGAGTGAGAAAACAGAATGAACATTTAAGTGTGGTTTTTTTTCTTCTATCCAACAGCATAAGATGTAAAAATAGCTTTTTTTTACATCTTATGTAAGAACAAAAAGCAAATACAGACTCCTGAGTTCTAGTCCCAGCTTTGCAACTACCTATCCATGAATCCTTGAGCAAGTCCCTTCACTTGCCTGGGTACCTATTTCTAATTTGGAAAATGAGAGAACTGAGTCATTACCAACAACATCCCTTCCAGGTGTAAGAGAGTAGATAATTTCCTAAACAGGCGACACATTGACCAGTAATCGCTTCAGATGCCCAAAGAGGAAAAAATACACAGTGGTTAAATAATGTTGTATGCATTATCACCATCTTGCAAGTTTATAAAGCCACATTGGAATAGTAAATGGATTGAAATACCCTGCAATAAAGAAAGCTCTATAACCAGTGGCCGGGCTCAGTGGCTCACACCTATCATCTCGGCACTTTTGGAGGCGGAGGCAGGTGGATCACCTGAGGTCACAAGTTCAAGACCAGCATGGCAAACATGGCAAAACCCCGTCTCTACTAAAACTACGAAAATTAGCCAGGCGTCCTGGTGGGCACCTGTGGTCTCACAGCCTGAAGCAGGAGAATCACTTGAATCCAGGAGGTAGAGGTTGCAGTGAAACAAGATTGTGCCACTACACTACAGCCTGGGTGACAGAGTGAGAGTCTGTCTCAAAGGAAAGAAAGAAAGAAGGAGGGAAAGAAGAAAGAAAGAAAGAGAGAAAGAGAGAAAGAGAGAAGGAAAGAAGGAAAGAAAGAAGGAAGGAAGGAAGGGGAGAGAGAGAGAAAGAAAGAAAGAGAGAAAGAGAGAGGAAAGAAAGAGAGAGAGAGAGAAAGAAAGAAAGAAAGAAAGAAAGAAAGAAAGAAAGAAAGAAAGA
>NW_022324867.1:0-2909 GCF_002776525.5 Piliocolobus tephrosceles | reverse complement strand
TCTTTCTTTCTTTCTTTCTTTCTTTCTTTCTTTCTTTCTTTCTTTCTCTCTCTCTCTCTTTCTTTCCTCTCTCTTTCTCTCTTTCTTTCTTTCTCTCTCTCTCCCCTTCCTTCCTTCCTTCTTTCTTTCCTTCTTTCCTTCTCTCTTTCTCTCTTTCTCTCTTTCTTTCTTTCTTCTTTCCCTCCTTCTTTCTTTCTTTCCTTTGAGACAGACTCTCACTCTGTCACCCAGGCTGTAGTGTAGTGGCACAATCTTGTTTCACTGCAA
This sequence comes from Piliocolobus tephrosceles, assembly GCF_002776525.5. Classification (NCBI taxonomy): domain Eukaryota; kingdom Metazoa; phylum Chordata; class Mammalia; order Primates; family Cercopithecidae; genus Piliocolobus; species Piliocolobus tephrosceles. Next base: position 2,642 of record NW_022324867.1, on the reverse strand, counting down.
CCTCTACCTCCTGGATTCAAGTGATTCTCCTGCTTCAGGCTGTGAGACCACAGGTGCCCACCAGGACGCCTGGCTAATTTTCGTAGTTTTAGTAGAGACGGGGTTTTGCCATGTTTGCCATGCTGGTCTTGAACTTGTGACCTCAGGTGATCCACCTGCCTCCGCCTCCAAAAGTGCCGAGATGATAGGTGTGAGCCACTGAGCCCGGCCACTGGTTATAGAGCTTTCTTTATTGCAGGGTATTTCAATCCATTTACTATTCCAATGTGGCTTTATAAACTTGCAAGATGGTGATAATGCATACAACATTATTTAACCACTGTGTATTTTTTCCTCTTTGGGCATCTGAAGCGATTACTGGTCAATGTGTCGCCTGTTTAGGAAATTATCTACTCTCTTACACCTGGAAGGGATGTTGTTGGTAATGACTCAGTTCTCTCATTTTCCAAATTAGAAATAGGTACCCAGGCAAGTGAAGGGACTTGCTCAAGGATTCATGGATAGGTAGTTGCAAAGCTGGGACTAGAACTCAGGAGTCTGTATTTGCTTTTTGTTCTTACATAAGATGTAAAAAAAAGCTATTTTTACATCTTATGCTGTTGGATAGAAGAAAAAAAACCACACTTAAATGTTCATTCTGTTTTCTCACTCAACAACAATCAACATAGAAGATTTCTTTTTCTTTTCTTTTCTTTCTTTTCTTTTTTTTTTTTTTTTTTTTTTGAGACGGAGTTAGTGGCGCGATCTCGGCTCACTGCAAGCTCCACCCCCCAGGTTCACGCTATTCTCCTGCCTCAGCCTCCTGAGTAGCTGGGACTACAGGCGCCCACCACCACGCCCTATCGCCAGGTAAATAGCGTTAGAATGGAATTGGAGTGGAGAACACGCAGCTGGTATCTGCTGCATAATTTATTTCCTTGCTTATTGATGGGGAGAAATTTGGCCTCTGGCCTAATGTGTTCTCCACTCCAATTCCATTCTAATGCTGTTTACCTGGCGATAGCGTCAGGTTTTACAGGGTGAGGGCTCAGTCCCGTAAAACTGCCCCCTACTTCCAGTGCCAAGCACAAGCTCCAGGTTGTTTTGCCTGTGCTTCCGACCGACCAGCCATAAGTTGGGAATTCCACGACCCCCTCCTTAAGTTAGATGAGTGTGCTAGAGCAGCTCCCAGGACTCAGGGAAACATTTAGTTTATTGGTTTATGATAAAGACCATTACAAAAGGTACAGAAGAAGAGAGGCATAGGGTAAGGTGTAGGGGAAGGGGTATGAGGAGCTTTCATAACCTCTCTGGGAACAGCACATTCCAGGAACCTCCACACATTCAGCTATCTGGAAGCTCCTCAAATTCCGTGGTTTTTTTTTTGGGGGGGGGGGGGACATTTTATGGAGACTTCAGTGGATGGGGATGATGGACAACAATTAGAAACGTGATTGGACAAAAAGAGTATGATGTAATGTTAGTAGAGTGAGTGGTGAAACCCAGTAAGGCCTGTCTGTTCAGATCCTTCTTGGTCACTCTGTGCAGCCTTTCTTCCTCCAGGGCACGGGGCAGAACCTCTTCTGAAATGGGGATCTTGTGACCTACAAGCAGACAAGGAAGGTAGGAGAATATCTTGACGGCCAGTGCCAAGAACAGTGGGGGAAGATTCTTGCCTTGAGGAGTACAAGGAGCAGGTGAAAAGAGGGGAGGAGAAGGCCAGAGAGAGAGAGAGAGAGAGAGAGAGAGAGAGAGATTTCTGAGGTCTGCTTCTGAAGTCTAAAGTGCCCTAACATCATAAAAAGGGCTATGGGAGTTATGAGCCTAGGACCTTGAATAAAATGTGTATGTTTGTTATGTGCTATTACTCTATAATCTTGTGTTTGTATTGTTTCACAATTTTTATTATGCTTTTGTGTATCATAGATGATAGAAATAATTGTACACAGCCTCATATATGAATGAATGAGTGGACAAATGAATAGATTTTACAGAACCTCAAGAAGCTGAATAACATGAAATTCCTTTTTATAAAATCAGTCTGTTGGAATACCTAGCCCACCACTTAGCACATGTGAGAACCTTAGGAAACAGTTCCTAAATGCTGTCATGTTCCTTTAATCATATGTCTTAGCTGCAAAATATTGGACCATTTAATGGTAAAACAAAAGAAAATTACTTTTAAAGATCATCATTAAAAGAGCGGAAATACAGAAAAACCATAGTGCCATGTCATGTTGATATTTTGAAAAATCCCAGTACCCCAATATCTGTAACAAATTCCAAAGCAAGGAAAGTTCCAACGACTTCATCATTGAAAACCTTTATTAAATTTAAGTCCCAATAACTGTTGAAATATTTCAGATGATATTTATAGTAAAATATTACCTAACTCTTTTCACATTGTAGAACTTTGGCTGACATCCAGGTCTAGGAAAAAATTTTGGTCTTCCATTGTAAATGAATTTACATCCTAGAGAATTTATGTGGCTGTGTGATGAGAGGTTGCAAGCCCAGTTATAGGTACTGGAGTTCAGAAGATTGTTAGGATTCTAATTTGGCTAGTTTTAAAGTGCCATCTTATCAGGATTCCCAGCAGAAGGAGGTTTTCAACAACTGGGCTCACAGGAGTAGCAGCAGCAGACTGGGCGGCAGCAGGACTG
>NW_022324866.1:0-1117 GCF_002776525.5 Piliocolobus tephrosceles | reverse complement strand
TTTTTTTTGACATGGAGTCTCACTCTGTCACCAGGCTGGAGTGCAGTGGTTTTTTAGTCGAGATGGGGTTTCACCATGTTGGCCAGACTGGTCTCAAACTCCCGACCTCAGGTGATCCCCCCACCTCGGCCTCCCAAAATGCTGGGAGTACAGGGGTGAACCTGGCCCTATTTTAAAATTTTTTTTCTTTTTTTTTTTTGAGACGGAGTTTCACTCTGTCGCCCAGGCTGGAGTGCAGTGGCCGAATCTCAGCTCACTGCAAGCTCCGCCTCCCGGGTTCACGCCATTCTCCTGCCTCAGCCTCCCGAGTAGCTGGGACTACAGGCGCCCGCCACCTCGCCCGGCTAGTTTTTTGTATTTTTAGTAGAGACGGGGTTTCACCGTGTTAGCCAGGATGGTCTCGATCTCCTGACCTCGTGATCCGCCCGTCTCAGCCTCCCAAAGTGCTGGGATTACAGGCTTGAGCCACCGCGCCCGGCCTATTTTTAAATTTTTGACTGAGTCTTGCTATATTGTCCCAGCTGACCTCCAAATCCTGGGCTTAAGCGAGCCTCCTGCCTCCACCTCCCAAAGTGCTGGGATTATAGGAGTGAGCCACCGCGCCCGGCCAATTTTTCTATCATAATGCATACATCAAATTTGTAATTATAACCATGCTGGAAATGTCACATGTGACAGCCGACCTCCCGTGGTGAGGAGGGAGAAGCCAGGATGTGCGTCCCACATGGAAGCCGTGGCTTGGCCCTCACCTGAGGCTGGTGTGACAGCTGCCCTACGAAGCGCCCAGCCGAGAACGCAGCTGGATGCAGAATCCCATAGGTGGAGTTTGGCCCTGCAGGTGGAGGCACCAGTTACCTGCCAGGTAACTCTGGCAGCAAACTCAGGGTTCTTTGTTCCTGAATTTAAAATTGATGAGGCTGGGCGCGGTGGCTCACACCTCTAATCCCAGAACTTTGGGAGGCCGAGGTGGGTGGATCACAAGGTCAGCAGTTCAAGACCAGCCTGGCCAACACGGTGAAACCCCGTCTGTACTAAAAATACAAAAATTCGATGGGCGCAGTGGCTCACTCCTGTAATCCCAGCACTTTGGGAGGCCAAGGCAGGTGGATTGCAAGGT
>NW_022324865.1:0-15699 GCF_002776525.5 Piliocolobus tephrosceles | reverse complement strand
TGTTCAATTCCCACCTGTGAGTCAGAACATGCGGTGTTTGGTTTTTTTGTCCTTGCGATAGTTTGCTGAGAATGATGGTTTCCAGCTGCATCCATGTCCCTACAATGGACATGAACTTATCCTTTTTTATGGCTGCATAGTATTCCATAGTGCATATGTGCCACATTTTCTTAATCCAGTCTGTCACTGATGGACAATTGGGTTGGATCGAAGTCTTTGCTATTGTGAATAATGCCACAATAAACATAAGTGTGCATCATCATTATATTCTTTTCAATTGTAAAGGTTATAATGTTTACATAATCTAGCTACCCAATAAGAACACAGAAAGTTCAGGTCAGCCAAGCAAGATGGGCAGCAGTGTCAATGCCCAAACCCTTAAAATAACTTCTTGAGAACATTTAAAATAAATTTTTACATTCAAGCGTGAATTTTACTTATGGTTGATTCTGGGTTACCTCAGATGCTGAAAAAAATGAAAAAATGTTTTTTAGTGGAAAGAACTCAAGTTTTTAGTCAGAATCAGCAAAGTTAAGTCCTGGATTTTATCTCCTCATCCAGCAAGTGACATTGGGAAAGATATTTAATCTCTTTGTTCCTTTACTTTCTAATGTATAAAATACAATAATTATGGTACCTAACTCAAGCTTTTTCTCCAAGGCGTGATAAGATAACGGGGGTTTCTGGAACACAGAAATCAAATCAAGAAATAATAGTTTCCTGAAATTACAGTAGGCAAGTAGGGGCCAACATCTGGAAAAGGAAAGATGCAGTGAACTCTCACACCTAGTATGAGCCAGGCATGTGGTTATTTGCATTGTGTATATGACAAAACTTTTTTCAATGTAGATAATAACCTTGTGAGTTGACTATAAATATCCTTGCTTTATGGCTAGAAAATATAGGTCTCTGAAAGGTGAAATAATTTGCCCAAAATGATATTCTACTCAGGTAGTGAGGATAGGAAAGTTTTCGAATTAGCCACAAAGTCATTAATAATAATTAGATACCAAAAGTGAATTAGAATTGTAATGTTAGATTGAGGTGTGCTTTCTCATCTCTGCTCTACCCTTATGTATATGGTGAACACATACATTCACTGTGTGTTTTTATGAGAGGTAGAGAAGGAGCTTGCTTTTAAAGGACAACTTGCCTGTGGGTATAAAGTTAATCAATGAAGGCATTTACTACAAAATCGCATTGCTTTTAAAGATATATCAAAAAATCAAAATAACGTGGAAATATTAATGCATTAGAGATTTTACTGGGTCCACATTCATTATCAGATGTAACTTTTTTAAAAAAAATATTATACTTTAAGTTCTGGGATACATGTGCAGAATATGCAGGTTTGTTACATAGGTACACATGTGCCATGGTGGTTTCCTACACTCATCAACCCATCACCTACATTAGGTATCTCTCCTAATGCTAACCCTCCCCCAGCCCCCCAAGCCCCCGACAGACCCCAGTGTGTGCTGTTCCCCTCCCAAGGTCCATGTGTTCTCATTGTTCAACTCCCACTTCTGAGTGAGAACATGTGGTGTTTGGTTTTCTGTTGTTGTGTTAATTTGCTCTGGATGATGGTTTCCAGCTTCATCCATGTCCCTACAAAGGACATTAACTCATCTTTTTTTATGGCTGTATAGTATTTCATGTTGTATATGTGCCACATTTTCTTTATCCACTCTATCATTGATGGGCATTTGGGTTGGTTTCAAGTCTTTGCTACTGTGAACAGTGCTGCAATACACATATGTGTGTGAGTTGGTATTTCATTGTGGTTTTGATGTGCATTTCTCTAATGACCAGTGATGTTGAGCTTTTTTTCATATGTTTGTTGGCCACATAAATGTCTTATTTGAAAAGTGTCTGTTCATATCCTTCGCCCACTTTTTGATGGGGTTGTTTGATTTTTTCTTGTAAATGTGTTTGAGTTCTTTGTAGGTTCTGGATATTAGCCCTTTGTCAGATGGATAGACTGCAAAAATTTCCCCCGTTCTGCAGGTTGCCTGTTCATTCTGATGATAGCTTCTTTTGCTGTGCAGGTCTTTAGTTTAGGTCCCATTTGTCAATTTTGGCTTCTGTTGCCATTGCTTTTAGTGTTTTAGTCATGAAACCTTTACCCATGCCTATATCCTGAATGGTATTGCCTAGGTTTTCTTCTAGGATTTTTATGGTTTTAGGTCTTATGTTTATGTCTTTAATCCATCTTGAGTTACTTTTTGTATAAGGTGTAAGGAAGGGGTCCAGTTTCAGTTTTCTGCATATGGCTAGCCAGTTTTCCCAACACCATTTATTAAATAGGGAATCCTTTCCCCATTGCTTGTTTTTGTCAGGCTTTTCAAAGATCAGATGATTGTAGATGTGTGGCATTATTTCTGAGGCCTCTGTTCTGCTCCATTGATCTATATATCTGTTTTGGTACCAGTATCATGCTGTTTTGGTTACTGTAGCATTGTAGCATAATTTAAAGGCAGGTAGCGTGATGACTCCAGCTTTGTTCTTTTTACTTAGGATTGTCATGGCTATACGGGCTCTTTTTTGCTTCCATTTGAAATTTAGAGTAGTTTTTTTCTAATTCTATGAAAAGTCAATGGTAGCTTGATGGGGGTAGCATGAGTATCTAAATTACTTTGGGCAGTATGGCCATTTTCATGATATTGATTCTTCCTATCCATGAGAATGGCATGTTTTTCCATTTGTTTGTGTCCCCTCTGGTTTCCTTGAGCAGTGGTTTGTAGTTCTCCTTGAAGAGGTCCCTCACATCCCTTGTAAGTTGTATTACTAGGTATTTTATTCTGTTTGTATCAATTGTGAATGGGAGTTCACTCATGATTTGACTCTTTGTCTATTATTAGTGTATAGGAATGTTTGTGATTTTTACACATTGATTTTTTTTATCCTGAGACTTTGCTGAAGTTGCTTCTCAGCCTAAGGAGATTTTGGACCGAGACAATGGGGTTTTCTAAATACACAGTCATGCCATCTGCAAACAGAGACAATTTTTTTTATCTTTAGAAATAAACTATTAAAAGTGATTGATGAATGGACACCTACCTACACACTGAAATACTAACAGTTCTCAAAATATGCCAAACTCAGTCATGTCTCCTCCTCTGCATATGGCTCATATCTGTGACTTCTTAGAAAGAACTTTTCTCCCTGATTTGCTTGACCAAGACTTATGCATGCTTCAACGCAAGCACCAACTTCCCGTAGGTTTTTTGGAACACTATCCCACCCCACTTCCCAAACCATGATACAATCAAATTCCCTGGGCCCAGTGCCATTTTCAAAGCATACTTTATGATAACATTTAATCATTAATGTACAATTTAATGAACAACGTTGTTCTAGAGCAGGAAATAGATGTGTATTAAATGTGTTTGAGAATGTTGGGAGAAGGAGCTATTACAGCTGTGACTGACTCAGACTGACTGGCTGGACTATCAGATTCAATGATCTTGACCAACACTCTGCAGTAGACATTGTGAGTGCTCCACTCAGATCTCTTTATATCCATTTCTCTTTTCTTTGTCATCCTCCCCCTCGTTTGCTATGCTTGCGTTTCTAAAGGCCAAGCCTGCCTCCCAGAGAGAAAGGGGGAGAAGGCCTGGAAGGTCATGTTCTCCTCCTCTTTCTTTAGTATGGTCTTTCTCAGAGACAGGCTGAAACCTAGAGTGGAGTGTAATAGCCCAGCTCCCACTTTTAATGAGGATAAGGTCTTAGAAATTCAGGCTGAAGCCAAGACTTTCCTCTGAAATCATCCTGTTGCCTGGCTCTTCTCCTTCCTTGTCCTCCTCATGCAGTCTTGTTACTGGTTCCCCAAGGAACACTTCAGTAATAAAACCTTTGCACATGAAAACATGTATTAAGGTCTGCTTATTCAAAATCTGCCTTGGAAACATGAACTGATCCTTTAAAATTATTGTTTATTTTATCAAAAACAATTCTCATCTAAAGACCACAGTAATACAAGGGCCTCATATTGTAAATCAACAGTGACCACAAATCCTCCCTTTTCATTCTTTCATCCTAGACAGAATGGGTATCCTTTTTGCATGGTTTAACTGTAAGGCATGTTTTTTCACATCACTAAACAATGTACTGCTCTTACTTTATAGATCAGATTTTGTACCACCCACTTCCTAGGAGATACTAAGAAACAACTCATGTGTAATTTTCCCATAGAAAGCTTCCATCCCCGTCCTCTGAAAAGCTTTGTGTTTTTGCTTAGTTTTTTACTTGTTTTTATTTTGGTCACCTCTACAACTTAAAGCCCAATTCTTAGTCCATTATCTTTTCATCTGTTGAAAACTTTCGAGATCTGCATTCCTAGAATCGTCTCTTCTTCAAGGGAAATCCCTTCTAGACTCTTTGATCTGCTCCCATTTGAACTCTCCAGGTCACCTTGCTGTCAGCACAGGACTTGCTTTTCCTGCTCTATTGAATTCACATCTTCCTTTTAATTAAATGAATCTCTTATTTCATGAAAATATAGACTCAAGTAATTTCTTAAGTGTACAAAGAAGGTAATTGTATTTTCATGTTGAAATTATCTTCATCCTGTCTTCTCATTTTATTGTAGTTTGACAGTACATTCTATTCTAGGTTGAAAATATTTTCCTCTCACAATTCTGAAGGTATCTTTTCATTGTCTTTTTATATTCATTGCTGTTAAGAAAAAGGCTGAGCTCATTCAATTTTTCATATCTTCATAAATGACTTTTTTTTTCTTTTTCGAGAATTTTAGGTCCTTTATCCTTAGCATTCTGCAATTTAAAATTTATCCATAGAACTTTTTTTATTTTTATGCATCTTGCCTTTAATTTGACCATGTATTCCTTCAGATATCAGAAATTTTCATAAATTAATTACTTAATTATTGAATAAATTTTTCCCCATCATTTTTTTTCTAGTCTTCTGAAACTTCTATATGGTGCATCCTCTTTGCTTCTAATTTCTTTCCTCATTTTCTGTGTCATCTTTTGTCATATCCTCTAGACATTTCTTTACCTTACTCTACTGTATCATTTACCTTTTGTTTTATTTTGAAAATGTATTTTAATACCAGGTTTCATAACTTTTCTGTTTCGTAGTATCCTGTTCTTGTCTATACATAAAATGCATATATTTTCCTGCACCTATTTTTAAAGTTTTTTCTTTTCTTTTAATTATCAGTGCTTTTCATGTTGCAGGGTTTCTTCAAAATTCTATGGATCCTTCATTTGGGATTTATATTTATGTGTAGAGCAACAGAAGGGCCAACGTGCTCACAGTTTGTAGACAGGCTATTGACAGGGAGGCTCCACGTGATTGTGCTCCTGCGTGGAGCTGGTGGCTGTGCCAGGGGAGCCCTTAATGTCAGATCAGGGAGGGCTCTCCTCAGCAGGGCCTTTACACAGACATGAAATACAGGAGAATATTTTGTCTAGCCCTAGATTCTTGACCATAAGTTGCTTTGTGTGTTACATGAATTGAACTACTCCCACGGATGTGTATTTATTTACGCCCACAATTTAAGTTTGGATGCTCACTCTGGCCCACACTGAAGCAAAGATTTCTGAATGTAAAGTGCTTCTGAAGCTCTGCTGGCAGCTGGACATCCTCTGTGACTATTGCCCCAGGATGCATGCCCAAGGCTGGGACTGAATCTTTCTTTCTTTTTTTTTTTTTTTTTTTTATTATACTTTAAGTTCTAGGGTACATGTGCATAACGTGCAGGTTTGTTACATATGTATACATGTGCCATGCTGGTGTGCTGCACCCATCAACTCGTCAGCACCCATCAATTCATCATTTATATCCGGTATAACTCCTCAATGCATTCCCTCCCCCCTCCCCCCTCCCCATGATAGGCCCCATTGTGTGATGTTTCAATAGTACTTCTGACCCTTTCCATCTTCAAATAATTGTTGAAACTTTTTGTCCCAATATATGCTATATTTTTCGTCTATGTACATACTTATGATAAAGTTCAATTTGTAATTTATGAACAACAACAGATTGACAAATTAACAAATAAAATGGAACAGTTATAACAATATGCCAGGATCACTACTCTTGGCCTTTGGGACCATTCTCTTCTATGCTCTGTTAAGGGTTAATGTCATTTTATACATTCCATTTTTATCTTTTTATGGAATACTGGAAAGGAGAAGCAATGATGTAGTGTTTCTATCTGCCTTCTTTACTTTTAGAAATTTACAACTTCTACCATTACTGTTATTACTACTATGGATTCTAGTTATGGTACTGCTATTAGCATGTAAGTGGATCTAATATTGGTTTATAGTATTGTTTTAGCCAGATCAGTCTGCAGTAACAAAATACCATAAACTGGGTGGCTTGTAATCAACAGACATTTATTTCTCATAACTCTGCAGGCTAAGAACTCCAAGATCAAAGTCCCAGCAAGTCTGGTGTCTAGCTGGCTTCTTGGCTTGTGGATGACTGTCTTCTTTTTCTGCCCTCACATGGCCAAGAGAAGCACACGGTTTTGTAAGGGCACTAATCCCATTCATAAGACCTTCACCCTTATGACCTGATCGCCTCTCAGAAGCCCCACCTCCCAATACCATTACATTAAAGGTGGGGTTTCAAGATATCAGTATTGGGGGGAACACAAATTTTCAGTCTGTACGAAGTATTTTGTGGCAAGGAGTTTTTTTTTTTTTTTAAAGTCCTTGTGTATTTTCTCATTTTTTAATCACCTGACCTTAATAACGTATTACTATCTCCAGTAAACATAAAAGGAAATAGAGATTCAGAGAGGTACTGACAGAGCTCGAATTTATAATTAATTCTCTTTGACTATAAAGGCCATGCCCATGCTATTATGTTAAGTTAAGGTTATTCTGTGCTTCACAGCAGGTAATGTGTATGGTTTCTTTTAATTGTTTGCAAATTTGTGAACTATTAAGTGACATCATTTGCAAAATAATGAGGTTACTTGATCTAGATGTTTTCCTGAAGTTTATTTTGTTTTCTGTATAGATGTTGTCTTTTTATGTTTTTACTCATATTGCATTTATAGCAAATGCTAACAAACTGGAAATATATTCTCTCTAGGAATCTTGCACATTTGAAATGTATGGTAAAATGTAAGCTGGAACAACTACCCTGTATGTTCTAATTACTGATAAACAGAATTCTGTAAGGCATCAGACACAACGTCTTAAGATCACTTTATATATTAATATATATTTTTCCCTGTTTTGTAAATATTATCAGAACATCCACTGATAGGCATTTTGGCAAAATTTATTTTGAAAGTATTTTATGAATTTGTTTTCTAAAACATTGGCATTTATAATATCTAAATATAGCAATGTACTTATTTTAGGTTAGGCTCTCTTAAACTGACTCATTCTACAGTCTTGTCTATACATGTATGCAGTAATCCACCATTCTCCATGGAGGATAATTTCCAAGTCCCCCAGTGAATGCCTGAAATTGCAGATGGTACTGAACCCAATATATGCTATATTTTTCCTCTCTATACATATCTATGATAAAGTTCAATTTATAATTTATGCACAATAAGAGATTGACAAATTAACAAATAAAATGGAACAATTATAACAATATGCCAGGATCACTACTCTTGGGCTTTGGGGCCATTATTAAGTCTAATAAGGGTTAATCAAACACAAGTACTACAATAAAGGGACTGTTGATCTGATAACCCAGATAGCTACAAAATGATTATCAGGTTTATAGAGTACAGCCTGGATATGTTTTACATAGGAATGACTTATGTCCCAGGTGAAATGAGGAAACGACATGACATTCAATCCAACTACTCAGAATTATGCACAATGTCAAACTTATGACTTGTTTCTGGAATTTTTCATTTAATCTTTTTGGACTATGGGTGACCTCGGGATAACTGAAACCACAGAAAGCAAAACCACAAATAAGAAGGGACAATGGGCCAGGTGTGGTTGCTCACACCTGTAATCACATCACTTTGGGAGGCCAACGTGGTTGGATCACCTGAGGTCAGGAGTTCGAGACTAGCCTGGCCAATATGGTGAAACCCTGTCTCTACTAAAAATACAAAACTTAGCCAGGCATGGTGGTGGGCACCTGTAATCCCAACTACACGGGAGGTTGAGGCAGGAGAATCACTTGAACCCAGGAGAAGGAAGTTGCAGTGAGCCGAGACTGTGTCATTGCACTCCAGCCTGGACAACAAGAGCAAAACCCCATCTCAAAAAAAAAAAAAAAAAAGAAGAAGAAGAAGAAAAAAGTAATTGTACTTATGAGCATTGAGTTTCAAAGCAGGTATTTTATAACCTTCTTTTGACGATATAGATTAATGACAAAGAAAAATAAAAATAAGTCTACAAGGGACATGTAAAATAACTTTTTTACACAGACTTAAATTGAATTTCTTCCTAATTTCATTTTTGCGACAGAGTCTCACTCTGTCTCCCAGCCTGTTGGCCAGGCTGGTCTCTAAATCCTGGCCTCAAGTCATACACCTGCCTCTGCCTCCCAAATTACTGGGATTACAGGTGTAAGACACTGCTCCTAGCCCCTAATTTTCTTTTCAATTCCTTAGTTGTGAACTTGTGAAGGTTCTTAATCTCTATGCGCTTTCATAGTCCTCATTTTCAAAATGAGAGAATTGAAATAGACAGTTTAATTTCTTCAAAATGTACCCCTTTTGTTAGAAATACTATGCAGAAGTCAAACATTTAAAAAATTAGATAAAAGCAGAGCTCCTCTGATTGAAGCAAGGTGGACGCAGGTGTGAGGAAGAGACAGGAGTTCAGCTTTTTTCTTCAACTCATTGCACATGGCAGCTTCAGAGGTACCTCGGTAAACCTTAGAGGACTAATAACTCGGCACAAATGTGATGTATAAGTATGTTTCAGTCTCTAAATTTTGCAAAATGTTGAACACAGAGTGATGAGTTTTGAAGAAAGAGGAAAATAAGAAAAACCACCAATGGAAATAGAAAAGTATTAAAGTGATTGGATTGTTCATACCTCCATTCCACTGGTTTTTGTTGTTGTTGTTCTTTTTTTCCTTCCTCCTATCTGTAACTAAATCTTTCTGCAACTCTCATTGTATAGGGCTGTCTGTACAAGACTTTCCAGGACTGAATGAATTATGGCATTTTTCCCATAATTACATGAGTAATACTTAATTTTTATACTTTCATAAGCCATTTTGTAAAAATAAACTTAAAAAACAACAGATGTTAAAAACCAAAATGCTTGGTGCCTCAAGCAGTCTGTCTTTTTGGTTCTGGAGTCACAGTATTGACCCCCACAGCTACTTAGCAATAGACTTTTTCTGTTCACAGAAACTTGCTTGCTTTTGATTCTTTTCTGCATTTATTGAGTCACCATGTTGAGGATGACTCAACATTGCTTTAGAAAGCAAGGTGCTTCTTAAAATTTCTTGATATTAGGGATTGCGCCTCTTTCTTATTTGAATTCTACCTAGAATTTAGGGTAATATTTCATATAGAAAATGAGCTCAATCAATATCTGTCTTTGTTGGAAGAAAAAGTGAGAGAACATCATGATTGACACAATTGCTTTTGTATGAGATTTCTTAGCTCTTTTGCTTATACCTAGATCTATTTTGAACTCAGCAATATTATCTGGATCATGAAATATAATCAGGTGAATGAATCCTAGATGTTGGGCAGAGACACACTTATTGTTAAAGTGAAGTGATGAAGATTGTATTGTAACAATGACGAAGCTGAATTTGTCTATTTTTCTGGTACCTGTGTCCTGGGCTATGATTGTAGGTTAAGATAGGAATGGTGCTTATCTGTAAATTGTAGACACTAAAAATATTAAGCAATTTTAAAATGTAGAACTGATTTTTAAAGTTTCCTTCTAGGAAAATCTTCTAAGTTTACATGAGACATTTTGTAAAACAGTGTTCAGTTTTGAAAAGTTGTATTTCACTGAGCACAAAAATACACGTTTCAGTGTGATATGGTAGTATGCTGAGTTGAGTCTTTTGGGATCAAAGATCAAAGGCACAGATCTGTTAAACGAAAAATTCAATAAAGACTCAGTATGAATCTGAATATATCTTGATATACTTCATAAGTTCTGAGTGTTTGTGGGATGTAAGAATTTTTCCAGTCGCTCAAAAATTCATGTTGCAGAAGGCAATTTTATCCAAATCATAAATCCCTACATCAACGTTTTAGAGTTCCCAATTATCTAAATATTCATTCCCGAGAGATAATAACATACAGTTGGTAAATGTTCGAGAGAATTCAATTTTAAAAGTCGCATCTTGGAGGTGACAAAATACTACATGTAACATCTAATATCAATCATACCTTGATGCCAAAACAATGATGATTCAGAGCATTATGCACACTCAAGGATGAGCATCTCAAATCACACACCATAAAATGTATCATTAAGGTTTGTGTTTGTCATAAGAATGTCAGCCATTCTCTAGGTCTATATTGTCATAATGAGCTTGCCAAGAGCCACAAAAATGAAACAAAATCCAGGGAAAGAAATAAGATTTTCTATGATTGTATTTTGTTATAAATTGCATACTAGGAATGAGAGGTTATTTCTTCTTAGTCTCTAGGGTGTATTCTGAAAACGCAAATGAAATGTCAAGCTTTGTGCTCTCTGCTGGTATTTTACACCGCTATTCTCTGCTACTAGAAGAGAGGCATCCCTACAGCCAATGACAACACTTGTGCCTATTGTTTTCACTGCCAGATGTAGGTTGTTAGAATGGTGATAAGGAATCCAAGCTGGGTTTCTTCTAAGAACAGCATAGGAGGACATTCAGTCTCATCCTTCCCGTCAACAACTCCTATCTCTTGAAGGGAGAGGGGAGCACACTTTCAGCAAGAGATCCTCTTCATTTCACTATAAGTCTCAAGAGTTCCTGGAGAGACAAAGTCAGTGTTTCCAGGAAAAATACTGAGGAGCCTGTCCCCGTTCCTAGGAACCATGAAAAACACTATATTGACAATTTTCAGATTTGGGGCATTTGTATCAGTTTATAGTTATTGGTTAGTATGTACTGCAAATTTTGTTCTACATCTTTTCATTGGAGTCACTATATTGTTCAGACACCTTAACCTGAATCTGTTTTTTCCTTCTTTGTTAAGTGCTGTAAGCATTCGGAAGAGGAAAGAATTGTTTCCAGAGGGAAGAAATCTTATCTTTTCAAAAGAAGGCACAAAATCTCCTATTGTGTACCTCTTTGGCTAGTCAGAGAGGGTGCAAATAAAAAGACATAACTTTTCCTCTGTAAGTACTCAATTTGTAGTTGGAATCAAGGAAGATTTAAGGATGAAAGGGCATTTGAGCTGAATCTAAGAAGATGATGCAATAGTTTCCTCAGGCTACTATAACAAAGTACCATAGAATTGGAGGCTTAAAACAACAAAAAATGTATTTTCTCACAGTTGAGGCTAAAAGTCTGGCATCAAGGCACTGGCAAGGTTGAATTCTTCCTGGGGACTCAGAGGGAGAATCTGCCCTGTGCCTCTTTTCTAGCTTCTGGTGGTTGCTGCATTCCTTGGTGTACCTTGGCTTTGGGCAGGATAACTCCAGTTTCTGTTTCCATCTGTGTTTCTGTCTTATGTCTCTTCTCCTGTTCTTATGATGACACCAATCATATTTGATTAGTGACCGACCCTATTTCCATATAAGAACATACTCTTAGGTTTGGGGAATGACTCCTGGGGGACACTGGTCCACCTTGTTTTGATGGACACGATTTATATAACTCGAAATACAAGGGTTTTTATACCATTCTTTTTTTCAACAAGTATTTGAATACCTCCCTTATTCCACTTAAAATGGAAAAGTATGAAAGTAAATGGCATAGATATGGTCACTATAGACAATGAAGAGGGAAAGATGGAATGAAATGCATTTCTCCCCTGGACATCTGTGGTGAACACTTTTCCAAGACATGTTCTGCCACAGCCAGCTTAAAGCCTTTGTACTTCACGTTGAGACACCTGGAATTTTGCCTTCCTAACACAGAGCTGGAAGAAAAATGTTAGCATCCTTCCCCACTGGAGGAGCTCACGTAGTCTTTAAGTGAGAGATGTGGGAAAAGGATCATGGTTTTCTTGGCAAAACCCACCTAGAGTAGAACTTTTATTTTGGTGAACTAGGGGTGAGGAGAAGAAAGAGAGCATGGTATGACTGAAGAGCTGCAGATTCAAACAGTTCTTACTGAGATGTAGCAGATTTTCTTGAATAAATGTTTCTTTATTGGCTGTGTACCCTAACAACATTTTCCAGAGACTTTAAAAATAAAGTTGCTTAGTTTTGTTATGAAATTCCCTAGCTCTGGTTATTTCCCTGGCCGATAAGTCAGCAGAGCTCCTAACGGTGCCATTCCAGACCTGGAATTTCCAGATAATATCAGATATCTTTGTCCATCTTCATCTCTTTACTACTTGGGAGTGATTGGAGTAACAAGCTACTATGATGGTAAAGAGTAAGGGATTTGGTCAGAGAGATGCGTGGAACTTGTGGGACATCTAACCATGACACCCCGTAAGAATTACTAACAATGTGATGATCTAAATTGTGGTTTGGTTTTCTTCATATTGTTTATCCCTCTATTATCTGATTCATTGAGTCATTTTTTTTTTTTTTCATGTTTGCTACTCCTATTGTGAGGTAACCATGTTGAATATAGGCACTCTTTCTCTCTACTTTAATGGTACAGCAAGTGGAAATGTACCTGGAAGCTAGTAGAAACATTATAAATAACGGTCGACTAACTGACTAGTGTGGTTGTAATTAGGATAGGGAGAAGTAAGTGGATTTGAGATATATTTCAAAAATAAAATTGCGAGAGCTTAGTGGTCTATGTTATATGTAAAGAGTCAAGATGAGGAAGCTGCCAAGGGCTTAGGTGAGGGGTCTGTAGTCACAGAAGTGAAGACCACTAGCAGCCGCCTAGCACTGGCATGGCAGACAGCGGAGCTGAGTTAATGACTTTGGTCTGAGTTTTCTCTCAGGGTCTTTGTGCTTCATTTTACATACCTGTTTGTATAGTGTCTGGAGTTACAATCTTCACAGTTTTTTCATAGGCTAAGCTTCTTTTACTGAAATAGTGTTGATTTATTTTAAAGAAAATGGGTAGTTTGCAATCCATCTTCTTAGACTAAAATATTTTGACAATAGAGATATGTGTATTTAGTTTAAAGCCACATGTATCGTTAGTTCAATAGTGAGGAAATAAAAACACAATAGCATCAGAGTACTAAATACACCTAGTTAGGGTAGTATATTTTGGGAAAATAGGGGAATAAAAATCCAGCCTATATAAATAAATTTTTTACTTGGCATCTTCCTTAGAAAATCTCAAGCCCTTTTTCATAATAATTGTTACCATGAAATTGAAAGAGTAATTTTTATTATTTTAAATTATCCAAACCCTCTTTGTATACCAGGTATAGTCAGTACATTATTTGTGTTGTTTCACAAACTACTATACTATTTAAGTAACAAACTCCATTTCCATTATGTTTAGACAAAGTCTCTTAAATTTGTATGATGTAAAATTATAAAAATACAGTATGGACTGTAAAAGCTTATGACATTTACTTATACAGTTGTTTAGTCTTCTGAGATTCTGTATATACTGGTTTTTTTCTTTTGTAAAAATGACAACCAATAAGTGGTATTTATAATGGTTATGTAGATACTATTATGTTCTTAGATAAGATTGCCTTTGTTTAAATATTGCTTTTCTTTAGATAAGATGTACCCGTTGAAGGACACATTTTAACAAAACCGGTGAGATAGAAACTTCAAATGTCATAAATTCTAAAATATAGGTTTTATTTATAGTGGCTATTTTTTGTACCGAGAGCATATATTTTTAGCGCTTCTTCTGGGCTTTCTTGAACTTTATAAATTTTCACTCTTCTGGTTATTTTAAGGACAAATAATAGCTTTATTATTTGTTTCTTTATTATTTGTTTATTCATGAAGAGTTTCTCATTCATGGAATGTGTATCCTAGAATTCACTCTCTTCTAGAAGAAATTTTTTTGTGGGGCTAATCCATTCTAGGCTTATAGCTCATTTCTCACCCTTGGATTACTTTTTACTGAACTTATGATTTAGGTCTTATTTATTTGATTCTATTCTCTCTTATTTCTTAGATGTCTTTCTTTTTTATTGATATACTTCCACACTTAATAGATTGTTTAAATTCAAGATTTTCAAAGCATTTATATGATATTTACTTTTGCATTAATCAGATTTGCAATGGTCAAATTATTATAGTTGATTAATAGTTTGTAAGGGTATGGAATAATAAATTCAATAGCGTATTCCTTTAAACTGTGAACATGATACTCTGCTGTCTTCTAGTATCCAGAAGTGCAGATGTGAAGCTCAGGCATAAAATTGTATGTATTTTAGTAGAAAACACACAAACATGTTTTAGTTGAGAATATACAGACATAATTCATATCTTTTAGTGGAGAACATAAAAAATAAAAACAACTATTGTTGAAAAGTGTCAAGATCTGTAAAATATTTGAAGACATTTATTCTGAGCCAAATATGAGTGACCATGGCCCATGACACAGCCCTCAGGAGGTCCTGAAAATACCTGCCCAAGGTGGTTGGGGCACAGCTCAGTTTTATGTATCTTAGGAAGGCATGATACGTTGATCAAATACACTTAAGAAATACATTGGTTTGGTTCAGAAAGGTGGGACAACTCGAAGTGGGGGCTTCCAGGCTATAGGTAAATTTAAACATTTTCTGGTCCGCAATTGGTTGAGTTTGTCTAAAGACCTGGGATCAATAGAAAGGAACGTTCAGGTTAAAGATAAATGATTGCGGAGACCAAGTTTTATTGTGCAGAGGAAGCTCTTAGCAGACTTTAGAGAGAGCAGGTTAGAAATTGTTTTTTTTTTTATCATACGTAAAAGGGTGCCTGGCTCTTAGTTGACGATCTCCTAGATCTGGGAAGGGAGGAAGGAAGGAAAACAAAGAACAAAGAGAGAAAGGTGATTCTTTATAGAATGTGGATTTTTCCCACAAGAGACTTTGCAGGGCAATTTCAAGGTATGGCAAGGAAATATATTTTGGGGTTAGATATTTTTTTCCTTGTCTCATCATGTTATGCCAAAGTCAGATTGAAAAGTAAGTCCCAATATATAGGGTCAAATAAACTCCATCTGATGAGAATTTGTGGTTTGTAGGACACGCCCCCCCAGACCTCTCAGGTAGGAATATGGGCAAGATAAACAATCAGAGCTTAGTCCTCAACAACCAATCAACCAACACAAAGTTGTGAAAGGATTTTCCCTTTGTTATTACTGTTCTTAAATTCTCTAAAGGTGTCTCTAGATGTGAGTCTCACTGTTCTTCCTGCTCAGTACTTAATAGGTCCTCTTCTTATGAATATTTTCAGTTTTCTTGAGCTTGAAATTTTAAAAACAATAATTATTTAATTATCTAGTTTGTTCCTTTATTTATGCATTCATTATTTCCCTTACTGATTTTTTTTTTTTTTTTAATTCCTGTGAATCTCCCATTGGATGGACTTTGGAATTTCTGGGTTGTTCTTTTTGCTCTTAAACAATTCATCCTCTCTTTCACACACGCGTGCACACATAGACATACAAACTATTTGCAAGATTTGCCCAAATTTACCTTTCATTTCTTATAGCTTTTATATCTATACACTTTTA
>NW_022324864.1:0-1277 GCF_002776525.5 Piliocolobus tephrosceles | reverse complement strand
CCACCGAGAGGGACATTGTTCTACATCTCATTACGCATATTTCAAACGTGTATCTCTATATGCTTCTTATAGAGGAGGTGAAAATCTGTGTATGCCCTACTGAATTTTCACAATTATATTACTGAACTTGTTTTGTCCCCTATATTTCCATCTGTGAATCCAGGTGCACTGCAGATCTCAGTCCGCTTTCTGAGGGTAGGACTGAGAAATAAAATATTCAATACCAGACAATTTGGAAGTTCAGGTAAATGACAAGTTTTTAATTTAAGTATGTTCCAAATATTACATGATATGGCACCCAGTACTACTTAAAAAAAAAAAGAAAGAAAGAAAGAAAGAAACCTCATACTCCTACTTTAATGAACAAAAATCCTCTAAAAAAGAGATCACAATCACAGGATCACAGGCACCCCCCGCCCCCCGCCCCCACAGACACACATACACCCATTCATCTTAGAGCAGAGTCCAACACCCACCAACGTACTGATCCTCAGTCCTTTTAATAAAGCAGCTTCAACCCTTCTCAGAGTGGCCTTGAGTGGTTGCCTCCATATGTCTGCAGATGCAAAAAGGAAGGCAGTTCAGGGCCCTAATCAGAGGCTTCCTGTCAGGACAAGGCCCTGGCATCAGCATTAGCTGCTGCAAGTCTGAAAGGCAGGATGTGAGCCTGTTGTGGGGCTGCCCCCTCCAAGTTCTGAGCCTCTTAACTCGGGGGTCAGCTTCCCCTATATCTGCAGTCCCTCTGCTGGAGGCCTGAGCGCTCCATGCCCTGGGCTCTCTTCTGCAGACGGCCTGCTCTCAGTGGCCACAGGAGGGCGCTGGAGAACGGACCTGAGCAGAGAGGCAGGCGTTCCTGGGCAGGTCTTCCCAGGCACCACCCCTTCTGGAAGGAAGGCTTGGGAGTCCCCTAAGACAGATCCTCAGTCACTTCTCTCTGCCTGTGTCTCAGGAAGACCAGCTCCTCCTGCTGTCTTCTGTGCTAGGGATCACTTTTTGTTGAGTGGCACCTGAGTTTTGAGAGGGTCTTCTGCTCCTCTTCATCTTGTCCCTTTCCTTCCAAGGTCCCAGAGAGGAAGGCATGCGGTGGGCCCTAGCCCTGCTTCTAGCTTTCTTGTCTCCTGGTGAGTGTGCTGCCTACAGAGAGGCTCATAGGTTCTGTTTTGTTTTGTTTTCTTCTTTTGCAAGGGGTGCCATACTAAGGAATGCCTCATTATATTTTGTCGTTTCCATTGCAGCCAGTCAGAAATCTTCCAACTTGGAAGGGAGAACAAAGTCAG
>NW_022324863.1:0-1117 GCF_002776525.5 Piliocolobus tephrosceles | reverse complement strand
CCACCGAGAGGGACATTGTTCTACATCTCATTACGCATATTTCAAACATGTATCTCTATGTGCTTCTTTTAGAGGAGGTGAAAATCTGTGTATGCCCTACTGAATTTTGACAATTATATTACTGAACTTGTTTTGTCCCCTATATTTCCGTCTGTGAATCCAGGTGCACTGCAGATCTCAGTCCGCTTTCTGAGGGTAGGGCTGAGAAATAAAATATTCAATACCAGACAATTTGGAAGTTCAGGTAAATAACAAGTTTTTAGTTTCAGTATGTTCCAAATATTACATGATATGGCACCCTGAACTACTTTAAAAAACAAGCAAACAAACAAACTCCTACTTCGATGAACAAAAATCCTCTCATAAAGAGATCACACCCACAGGATCACATACACACACACACTCCACACACATACACCCATTCATCTTAGAGCAGAGTTCAAGACCCACCAACACGCCTGATCCTCAGTCCTTTTTTATTTTATTTTATTTATTTATTTATTTTTTTATTTTTTTACCATACTTTAAGTTCTAGGATACATGTGCACAATGTGCAGGTTTGTTACTTACGTATACATGTGCCATGTTGGTGTGCTGCACCCATCAACTCGTCATCCACATTAGGTATTTCTGCCAGTGCTATTCCTCCTCCCTCCCCCCACCTCACTACAGGCCCCACTGTGTGATGCTCCCTACCCTGAGCCCATGTGTTCTCATTATTCAATTCCCACCTAAGAGTTAGAACAGGCAGTGTTTGGTTTTCTTTCCTTGTGCTAGTTTGCTGAGAATGATGGTTTCCTGCTTCATCCATGTCCCTACAAAGGACATGAACTCATCCTGTTTTACAGCTGCATAGTATTCCATGATGTATATGTGCCATATTTTCTTAATCCAGTCTATCATTGATGGACATTTGGGTTGATTCCAAGTCTTTGCTATTGTGAATGGTGCCGCAATAAACATACGCCTTGGGTGGTGCCTCCAAGTGTCCTTGCAGATGCGAAAAGCAAGGTAGTTCAGTTTTCTAATCAGAGACTTCCTGGCAGGAGAAGGTCCTGGCATTAGCAGTAGCTGCTGCAACTCTGAAGAGCAGGTTGTGAGCCTGCTGTGGGACTGC
>NW_022324862.1:0-3050 GCF_002776525.5 Piliocolobus tephrosceles | reverse complement strand
ACTGGTACCTACACCAGGAAGGGAAGGCCCCACAGCGTCTTCTGTACTATGACTCCTCCAACTCCAGGGTTGTGTTGGAATCAGGAATCAGTCCAGGAAAGTATGATACTTATGTAAGCACAAGGAAGAACTTGAGATTGATACTGCGAAATCTAATTGAAAATGATTCTGGGGTCTATTACTGTGCCAACTGGGACAGGCACAGTGATTCAGATCTGCTGAACACCACACTGAAAATCTGCCGTGTGGCTGCTTCTGGTACACAGGATAGAGCCACCCCCTCTCATTTCCTGCCACCAAATTTACTGTATGCTGAACAAGAGAAACACAGCTTCACTCCTGATCTCTGATCTCCCCTGCAGTATAACACTCCCCTGGCAGCAGCTGCCCCCTGTTCCCCACCTTCCCCCAGGACTTCCCTGAAGACCAAGCTGCCATCTCAGCTAAGCCTCAGCGAAGCAGCCTGGCTGAGAGCAAGGTTCTTTAGCTCTCCTAGGACATGGGGGAGGCCCACTCACTCTGCTGCCTAGGACAGACAGGTACACCTAGGGTCCAGCTGTGAAGCAAGATATTTTGGACAGCAAATGGGAAGGATATTTATACTGAATCATGTATCCCATGATCCAGAGATCACAGCTGAGAATGGTGCTTATTCCTTATGTCTATAATAATATAAGCAATACCATAATTACCACTAAAACACCAGGCCTAGATATACAGTTGAACATTCTCTCCCTCTGCCCTCCCTTTTATTCTCTCTCTCTTCTTTCTTACTTCTTTGCTTGCTTTTATTATTTTTCTCTCTCTCCCTTCCTCCTTCCATCCCTCCATCCCTCCCTCTCTCATTCCTTCTTTCTCTCCTTTCCTCCCTTTTCCCTTCCATCCATTCTCCTTCCTTTTTTTTCCTTCCTTCCTTCCTTCTTGGCTTTTATCTCTCTTTCTTTCCTTTTTGGGTACATAATCAAAATACTTTTTCCAAAAAATCATTTGAAATGATTTTTCTCTATTTGTTCATGCCAACATTGATACAGCTACTTTAATTGTTCAGTTTTCATTTTTATATTTTGGAAATTTGTGGTATTACTTTGTTTTGTTTCATATTTGCTTTGTATATGTAAAACATTTACATGAAACTGAAGTTAAAATTATAAAAGAAGTTGCATTTGAAGATTTTAACTTCCATTGTAGATTTCTCGTTCCTCTTTTCTCCCTCACCCTATAGGTAACAATACTTTTATCAGTTAACTTGAACCTTTTCACTCTGTTTTTCATAGCGGAGTATGTATTGTTTCTATTTCAATGCCATATTTATGTTTACGTTCTGATATTCGATTTGGGTTTTTAAACATTTTAATCAATCTTTTATTCTCCCCTTGTCTGGATTTGGTGTCTGACTTCTAAATGTGCCCATACTTCATAAGTATGCATAAAGAAATCTATATCATGTATTTGAATGTTTGTATGCATTGATTATTTAATGATGGCAGCATTGATCTATCAGGAATTTTTATACAATAATTACTTGTTAGTAATAATAATACTGGCCAGGCCTGATGCCTCATCCTGTAATCCCAGCATTTGGGTAGTCCGGTTGTTAGGATCACTTGAGGTCAGGAGATTGCGACCAGTTTAGCCAACATGGTGAAACCCTGTCTCTACTAAAAATACAAAAAAGTAACCGGCTGTAGTGGTGCACACATGTGACCCCAGCTACTTTGGATGCTGAGGCAGGAGAATCTCTTGAGCCTGGAAGGTGAAGGTTTCAGTGAGCTAAGATCACACTACTGCCAGTAGTCCAGTTTGGGCAACAGATCAAGACTCTGTCTCAAAAAAATTAATAATAAGAATAATATTGATGGTAAATATGGGTACTGACATTCTGGTAGTTAATTTACTAAGTACATTACTTTCTATTTTATTTAATCTATACAGAAACTTCATTAAAGGTTTAAAGTACTGTTGAATTTAACATTAGAAATTCGGGGGTTAATTAACATTCCCTAAAGTCATATGCTTTAATCCAAGCTCTGTGGTTCCGAAAATGACATTTGTTAATTCGGTTTGCATTCCCCCATCTTTAAGAGTACTAGCATTGTTTTACAACTTTATAGGTCATTCATACTTCTTCTTTTGAGAATTGCCTTGTCATACTCTTTGCCTATTCTTCTTTTGGAGGATTAATATTTTCTTATTGGTCATAAGAATTAATATACACCATTTTAGAGATACTGACCCTTTATCAAATATGTTGAAGATATTTCTCCTGATTTGTTATTACTTACATTTGGCACCTTTTGGTGAATTCATCTTTAAAAAAAAAAGTAATTCTATCAATTTTTCTAGGGTGTCTAGTTTGATGTCAGGCTTAGAGAGGCCAATTTCACCTAGAATTTGTATGCAATTCATCATCGTTTAAGTCTAATGATTTTCTTTTTATTACATGTAAGTCAGTATTTGTGACTGGTAAGGTAGAAATGCAACAATATTTGTTTCCATATGGTAAGTCAATACCCAAAAGAGAACTTATTAATTAATTGACTATTTCCTTGTGGATATTAACATATAACTTTATCACATGAGAAAATATTACATACATGGGGCTCTCTTTCTGGATTTTCCACTGTGTTCCTTGAGTCTTGTCATTCTAGTGCCAGTATTGCCCTCTCTTCAGCACTGTAGCTTTATAGTTCTTTTCATATTCTGATGAGGTTTTTCTCATTATTTTTTTCTTTTAATAATTTTCTGTGCATTCTAGTGTGATCTCAATTCTCTCCCTTCCCATTTTTGAACCGTGAGACTTCCGTCCAGCAAGACTTTTTCACGCTCCAAGGCAGGCATTCTTGCCTCCTTCACAATGACCCTGAGAACTCATCTTTCAGAGCTGCTACTATGGCAGCGTCACGTCCTGCACGTGTGGTCCAGAGGCAGAGGGAGACCAACCGGAGCCTCCTCCTTTTCTTATTCCCAGCTGAGATGACAGGAGAAACTTAACAGTCTGAACTAGGCCAACACCACCACCGAGAGGGACATTGTTCTACATCTCATTACGC
>NW_022324861.1:0-3050 GCF_002776525.5 Piliocolobus tephrosceles | reverse complement strand
GCGTAATGAGATGTAGAACAATGTCCCTCTCGGTGGTGGTGTTGGCCTAGTTCAGACTGTTAAGTTTCTCCTGTCATCTCAGCTGGGAATAAGAAAAGGAGGAGGCTCCGGTTGGTCTCCCTCTGCCTCTGGACCACACGTGCAGGACGTGACGCTGCCATAGTAGCAGCTCTGAAAGATGAGTTCTCAGGGTCATTGTGAAGGAGGCAAGAATGCCTGCCTTGGAGCGTGAAAAAGTCTTGCTGGACGGAAGTCTCACGGTTCAAAAATGGGAAGGGAGAGAATTGAGATCACACTAGAATGCACAGAAAATTATTAAAAGAAAAAAATAATGAGAAAAACCTCATCAGAATATGAAAAGAACTATAAAGCTACAGTGCTGAAGAGAGGGCAATACTGGCACTAGAATGACAAGACTCAAGGAACACAGTGGAAAATCCAGAAAGAGAGCCCCATGTATGTAATATTTTCTCATGTGATAAAGTTATATGTTAATATCCACAAGGAAATAGTCAATTAATTAATAAGTTCTCTTTTGGGTATTGACTTACCATATGGAAACAAATATTGTTGCATTTCTACCTTACCAGTCACAAATACTGACTTACATGTAATAAAAAGAAAATCATTAGACTTAAACGATGATGAATTGCATACAAATTCTAGGTGAAATTGGCCTCTCTAAGCCTGACATCAAACTAGACACCCTAGAAAAATTGATAGAATTACTTTTTTTTTTAAAGATGAATTCACCAAAAGGTGCCAAATGTAAGTAATAACAAATCAGGAGAAATATCTTCAACATATTTGATAAAGGGTCAGTATCTCTAAAATGGTGTATATTAATTCTTATGACCAATAAGAAAATATTAATCCTCCAAAAGAAGAATAGGCAAAGAGTATGACAAGGCAATTCTCAAAAGAAGAAGTATGAATGACCTATAAAGTTGTAAAACAATGCTAGTACTCTTAAAGATGGGGGAATGCAAACCGAATTAACAAATGTCATTTTCGGAACCACAGAGCTTGGATTAAAGCATATGACTTTAGGGAATGTTAATTAACCCCCGAATTTCTAATGTTAAATTCAACAGTACTTTAAACCTTTAATGAAGTTTCTGTATAGATTAAATAAAATAGAAAGTAATGTACTTAGTAAATTAACTACCAGAATGTCAGTACCCATATTTACCATCAATATTATTCTTATTATTAATTTTTTTGAGACAGAGTCTTGATCTGTTGCCCAAACTGGACTACTGGCAGTAGTGTGATCTTAGCTCACTGAAACCTTCACCTTCCAGGCTCAAGAGATTCTCCTGCCTCAGCATCCAAAGTAGCTGGGGTCACATGTGTGCACCACTACAGCCGGTTACTTTTTTGTATTTTTAGTAGAGACAGGGTTTCACCATGTTGGCTAAACTGGTCGCAATCTCCTGACCTCAAGTGATCCTAACAACCGGACTACCCAAATGCTGGGATTACAGGATGAGGCATCAGGCCTGGCCAGTATTATTATTACTAACAAGTAATTATTGTATAAAAATTCCTGATAGATCAATGCTGCCATCATTAAATAATCAATGCATACAAACATTCAAATACATGATATAGATTTCTTTATGCATACTTATGAAGTATGGGCACATTTAGAAGTCAGACACCAAATCCAGACAAGGGGAGAATAAAAGATTGATTAAAATGTTTAAAAACCCAAATCGAATATCAGAACGTAAACATAAATATGGCATTGAAATAGAAACAATACATACTCCGCTATGAAAAACAGAGTGAAAAGGTTCAAGTTAACTGATAAAAGTATTGTTACCTATAGGGTGAGGGAGAAAAGAGGAACGAGAAATCTACAATGGAAGTTAAAATCTTCAAATGCAACTTCTTTTATAATTTTAACTTCAGTTTCATGTAAATGTTTTACATATACAAAGCAAATATGAAACAAAACAAAGTAATACCACAAATTTCCAAAATATAAAAATGAAAACTGAACAATTAAAGTAGCTGTATCAATGTTGGCATGAACAAATAGAGAAAAATCATTTCAAATGATTTTTTGGAAAAAGTATTTTGATTATGTACCCAAAAAGGAAAGAAAGAGAGATAAAAGCCAAGAAGGAAGGAAGGAAGGAAAAAAAAGGAAGGAGAATGGATGGAAGGGAAAAGGGAGGAAAGGAGAGAAAGAAGGAATGAGAGAGGGAGGGATGGAGGGATGGAAGGAGGAAGGGAGAGAGAGAAAAATAATAAAAGCAAGCAAAGAAGTAAGAAAGAAGAGAGAGAGAATAAAAGGGAGGGCAGAGGGAGAGAATGTTCAACTGTATATCTAGGCCTGGTGTTTTAGTGGTAATTATGGTATTGCTTATATTATTATAGACATAAGGAATAAGCACCATTCTCAGCTGTGATCTCTGGATCATGGGATACATGATTCAGTATAAATATCCTTCCCATTTGCTGTCCAAAATATCTTGCTTCACAGCTGGACCCTAGGTGTACCTGTCTGTCCTAGGCAGCAGAGTGAGTGGGCCTCCCCCATGTCCTAGGAGAGCTAAAGAACCTTGCTCTCAGCCAGGCTGCTTCGCTGAGGCTTAGCTGAGATGGCAGCTTGGTCTTCAGGGAAGTCCTGGGGGAAGGTGGGGAACAGGGGGCAGCTGCTGCCAGGGGAGTGTTATACTGCAGGGGAGATCAGAGATCAGGAGTGAAGCTGTGTTTCTCTTGTTCAGCATACAGTAAATTTGGTGGCAGGAAATGAGAGGGGGTGGCTCTATCCTGTGTACCAGAAGCAGCCACACGGCAGATTTTCAGTGTGGTGTTCAGCAGATCTGAATCACTGTGCCTGTCCCAGTTGGCACAGTAATAGACCCCAGAATCATTTTCAATTAGATTTCGCAGTATCAATCTCAAGTTCTTCCTTGTGCTTACATAAGTATCATACTTTCCTGGACTGATTCCTGATTCCAACACAACCCTGGAGTTGGAGGAGTCATAGTACAGAAGACGCTGTGGGGCCTTCCCTTCCTGGTGTAGGTACCAGT
>NW_022324860.1:0-1117 GCF_002776525.5 Piliocolobus tephrosceles | reverse complement strand
GCAGTCCCACAGCAGGCTCACAACCTGCTCTTCAGAGTTGCAGCAGCTACTGCTAATGCCAGGACCTTCTCCTGCCAGGAAGTCTCTGATTAGAAAACTGAACTACCTTGCTTTTCGCATCTGCAAGGACACTTGGAGGCACCACCCAAGGCGTATGTTTATTGCGGCACCATTCACAATAGCAAAGACTTGGAATCAACCCAAATGTCCATCAATGATAGACTGGATTAAGAAAATATGGCACATATACATCATGGAATACTATGCAGCTGTAAAACAGGATGAGTTCATGTCCTTTGTAGGGACATGGATGAAGCAGGAAACCATCATTCTCAGCAAACTAGCACAAGGAAAGAAAACCAAACACTGCCTGTTCTAACTCTTAGGTGGGAATTGAATAATGAGAACACATGGGCTCAGGGTAGGGAGCATCACACAGTGGGGCCTGTAGTGAGGTGGGGGGAGGGAGGAGGAATAGCACTGGCAGAAATACCTAATGTGGATGACGAGTTGATGGGTGCAGCACACCAACATGGCACATGTATACGTAAGTAACAAACCTGCACATTGTGCACATGTATCCTAGAACTTAAAGTATGGTAAAAAAATAAAAAAATAAATAAATAAATAAAATAAAATAAAAAAGGACTGAGGATCAGGCGTGTTGGTGGGTCTTGAACTCTGCTCTAAGATGAATGGGTGTATGTGTGTGGAGTGTGTGTGTGTATGTGATCCTGTGGGTGTGATCTCTTTATGAGAGGATTTTTGTTCATCGAAGTAGGAGTTTGTTTGTTTGCTTGTTTTTTAAAGTAGTTCAGGGTGCCATATCATGTAATATTTGGAACATACTGAAACTAAAAACTTGTTATTTACCTGAACTTCCAAATTGTCTGGTATTGAATATTTTATTTCTCAGCCCTACCCTCAGAAAGCGGACTGAGATCTGCAGTGCACCTGGATTCACAGACGGAAATATAGGGGACAAAACAAGTTCAGTAATATAATTGTCAAAATTCAGTAGGGCATACACAGATTTTCACCTCCTCTAAAAGAAGCACATAGAGATACATGTTTGAAATATGCGTAATGAGATGTAGAACAATGTCCCTCTCGGTGG
>NW_022324859.1:0-1277 GCF_002776525.5 Piliocolobus tephrosceles | reverse complement strand
CTGACTTTGTTCTCCCTTCCAAGTTGGAAGATTTCTGACTGGCTGCAATGGAAACGACAAAATATAATGAGGCATTCCTTAGTATGGCACCCCTTGCAAAAGAAGAAAACAAAACAAAACAGAACCTATGAGCCTCTCTGTAGGCAGCACACTCACCAGGAGACAAGAAAGCTAGAAGCAGGGCTAGGGCCCACCGCATGCCTTCCTCTCTGGGACCTTGGAAGGAAAGGGACAAGATGAAGAGGAGCAGAAGACCCTCTCAAAACTCAGGTGCCACTCAACAAAAAGTGATCCCTAGCACAGAAGACAGCAGGAGGAGCTGGTCTTCCTGAGACACAGGCAGAGAGAAGTGACTGAGGATCTGTCTTAGGGGACTCCCAAGCCTTCCTTCCAGAAGGGGTGGTGCCTGGGAAGACCTGCCCAGGAACGCCTGCCTCTCTGCTCAGGTCCGTTCTCCAGCGCCCTCCTGTGGCCACTGAGAGCAGGCCGTCTGCAGAAGAGAGCCCAGGGCATGGAGCGCTCAGGCCTCCAGCAGAGGGACTGCAGATATAGGGGAAGCTGACCCCCGAGTTAAGAGGCTCAGAACTTGGAGGGGGCAGCCCCACAACAGGCTCACATCCTGCCTTTCAGACTTGCAGCAGCTAATGCTGATGCCAGGGCCTTGTCCTGACAGGAAGCCTCTGATTAGGGCCCTGAACTGCCTTCCTTTTTGCATCTGCAGACATATGGAGGCAACCACTCAAGGCCACTCTGAGAAGGGTTGAAGCTGCTTTATTAAAAGGACTGAGGATCAGTACGTTGGTGGGTGTTGGACTCTGCTCTAAGATGAATGGGTGTATGTGTGTCTGTGGGGGCGGGGGGCGGGGGGTGCCTGTGATCCTGTGATTGTGATCTCTTTTTTAGAGGATTTTTGTTCATTAAAGTAGGAGTATGAGGTTTCTTTCTTTCTTTCTTTCTTTTTTTTTTTAAGTAGTACTGGGTGCCATATCATGTAATATTTGGAACATACTTAAATTAAAAACTTGTCATTTACCTGAACTTCCAAATTGTCTGGTATTGAATATTTTATTTCTCAGTCCTACCCTCAGAAAGCGGACTGAGATCTGCAGTGCACCTGGATTCACAGATGGAAATATAGGGGACAAAACAAGTTCAGTAATATAATTGTGAAAATTCAGTAGGGCATACACAGATTTTCACCTCCTCTATAAGAAGCATATAGAGATACACGTTTGAAATATGCGTAATGAGATGTAGAACAATGTCCCTCTCGGTGG
>NW_022324858.1:0-2087 GCF_002776525.5 Piliocolobus tephrosceles | reverse complement strand
AACAACAACAACAACAACAACAACAACAACAACAACAACAACAACAAACCCTCCACATTCTGTGTAATATTTAAACAATGCCCAGGGCTCTATAACATGATATTCAAAGTGTGCGGGATTTATTCCGAAATTACTCCGCATGTGGAGAACGAGGAAAATCTTAGCGTCTCCAAACGGAAAAGCCAAACAACAGATGCTAATCCTGACATGACACAGGTGTTGGAATAACAAAGACTTTAAAGGAGCTATTGTGACCATAGGAAGAAATGGAAAGAGAGGAGGAGAGAAAGAGGTAGAAAGTAAATAGATAGGAGAGATACAAAGAGAGAAATAGAAAAAGAGATGAATAGAGATAGGCAGATAGAGACAGAAATATAGAGATATGAAGAGAAAGACTAAGAAACAGGAGCACTAAAGCAAAATAGAGGAGACTGAGCTGTAAGAGGGGGCTATAGAAGAAAAATGTAAAGGGATGAACAGCAACGGGACAGAGAAAAAAGAAATATGGACATAAAGACAGAGACGGAAGAACATAGTGATAGAAAGCAATGCAGGAGATAGAGAAATAGAATAGTAGAGACAGAAATACAGCCAGTGCACATGAAAGCTATAAAGCAATTCATGGTAGTTGTCTAAATTCAATATATCATTAGGGTTGCATAATGCTAATATTCTCATTTTAACATTTCTCCTAAATTTATTGGTCATAATACTTCCACAAAATAACTTTCATTCGGCTGGGCACAGTGGCTCATGCCTGTAATCCCAGCACTTTGGAAGGCCGAGGTGGGTGGGTCACTTGAGATCAGGAGTTCAAGACCAGCCTGGCCGACATGGTGAAAACCTGTCTCTATTAAAAATATAAAAATTAACTGGGTGTGGTGGCATGTGCCTGTAATCCCAGCTACTTGGGAGGCTGAGGCAGGAGAATCGCTTGAACCCGGGAGGCAGAGATTGCAGTGAGCTGAGATCGTGCCACTGCACTCCGGTCTGGGCCACAGAGTAAGACTCCAAAAAAAAAAAAAAAAAAAAAAAAAAAAAACTTTCGTTCTTAAACTCTGTGGTATTCTGAAAAGTAGTTTGTACAGAACTGGCAATGTAAATGTTTGATTATTTCCTTTTCTGTTTTCAGAATGAGATAGTGTCTTAGAAACCTCCAGAGAAGACTTTATTTTGCTATACTATGTTTTTCTTTTTTTCATATTATACTTTAAGCTCTAGGGTACATGTGCACAATGTGCAGGTTTGTTACATATGTATACATGTGCCATGTTGGTGTACTGCACCCATTAACTCGTCATTTACATTAGGTATATCTCCTAATGCTATCCCTCCTCCCTCCCCCCATCCCACGACAGGTCTGGTATGTGATGTTCCCCTTCCTGTGTCCAAGTGTTCTCATTGTTCAATTCCCACCTATGAGTGAGAAAATGCGGTGTTTGGTTTTTTGGCCTTGCGATAGTTTGCAGAGAATGATGGTTTCCAGCTTCATCCATGTCCTTACAAAGGACATGAACCCATCCTTTTTTATGGCTGCATAGCTTTCCGTGGTGTATATGTGCCACATTTTCTTAATCCAGTCTATCATTGGTGGACATTTGGGTTGGTTCCAAGTCTTTGCTATTGTGAATAGTGCCACAATAAACACATGTGTGCATGTGTCTTTATAGCAGCATGATTTATAATCCTTTGGGTATATACCCAGTAATGGGATGGCCAGGACAAATGGTATTTCTAGTTCTAGATTCTTGAGGAATCGCTGTACTATGGTTTTCAAGATTTTGTGCAGGCGTTATTCTTTTGGTGCTTACAATGTCTTACTGATGGTTAGTGAGAGCCACTGCCGTTGTTTTTCTTTGAGTAGAGTGCAAGGTAAACCAATATGCCTGACCCTCAGTCCTGTTAATAAAGCAGGTTCAAGTCTTCTCAGAGTGGCCCTGGGTGGTTGCCTCCAACTGGACTTGCAAATGTGAAAAGGAAGGTGATTCAGGGCCCTAATCAGAAGCTTCCTGGCAGGACCAGGTCCTGGCAGCAGCTTTGGCTGCTGCAACTCTGAAGAGCAGGTTGTGAGCCTGCTGTGGGACTGC
>NW_022324857.1:0-2087 GCF_002776525.5 Piliocolobus tephrosceles | reverse complement strand
GCAGTCCCACAGCAGGCTCACAACCTGCTCTTCAGAGTTGCAGCAGCCAAAGCTGCTGCCAGGACCTGGTCCTGCCAGGAAGCTTCTGATTAGGGCCCTGAATCACCTTCCTTTTCACATTTGCAAGTCCAGTTGGAGGCAACCACCCAGGGCCACTCTGAGAAGACTTGAACCTGCTTTATTAACAGGACTGAGGGTCAGGCATATTGGTTTACCTTGCACTCTACTCAAAGAAAAACAACGGCAGTGGCTCTCACTAACCATCAGTAAGACATTGTAAGCACCAAAAGAATAACGCCTGCACAAAATCTTGAAAACCATAGTACAGCGATTCCTCAAGAATCTAGAACTAGAAATACCATTTGTCCTGGCCATCCCATTACTGGGTATATACCCAAAGGATTATAAATCATGCTGCTATAAAGACACATGCACACATGTGTTTATTGTGGCACTATTCACAATAGCAAAGACTTGGAACCAACCCAAATGTCCACCAATGATAGACTGGATTAAGAAAATGTGGCACATATACACCACGGAAAGCTATGCAGCCATAAAAAAGGATGGGTTCATGTCCTTTGTAAGGACATGGATGAAGCTGGAAACCATCATTCTCTGCAAACTATCGCAAGGCCAAAAAACCAAACACCGCATTTTCTCACTCATAGGTGGGAATTGAACAATGAGAACACTTGGACACAGGAAGGGGAACATCACATACCAGACCTGTCGTGGGATGGGGGGAGGGAGGAGGGATAGCATTAGGAGATATACCTAATGTAAATGACGAGTTAATGGGTGCAGTACACCAACATGGCACATGTATACATATGTAACAAACCTGCACATTGTGCACATGTACCCTAGAGCTTAAAGTATAATATGAAAAAAAGAAAAACATAGTATAGCAAAATAAAGTCTTCTCTGGAGGTTTCTAAGACACTATCTCATTCTGAAAACAGAAAAGGAAATAATCAAACATTTACATTGCCAGTTCTGTACAAACTACTTTTCAGAATACCACAGAGTTTAAGAACGAAAGTTTTTTTTTTTTTTTTTTTTTTTTTTTTTTGGAGTCTTACTCTGTGGCCCAGACCGGAGTGCAGTGGCACGATCTCAGCTCACTGCAATCTCTGCCTCCCGGGTTCAAGCGATTCTCCTGCCTCAGCCTCCCAAGTAGCTGGGATTACAGGCACATGCCACCACACCCAGTTAATTTTTATATTTTTAATAGAGACAGGTTTTCACCATGTCGGCCAGGCTGGTCTTGAACTCCTGATCTCAAGTGACCCACCCACCTCGGCCTTCCAAAGTGCTGGGATTACAGGCATGAGCCACTGTGCCCAGCCGAATGAAAGTTATTTTGTGGAAGTATTATGACCAATAAATTTAGGAGAAATGTTAAAATGAGAATATTAGCATTATGCAACCCTAATGATATATTGAATTTAGACAACTACCATGAATTGCTTTATAGCTTTCATGTGCACTGGCTGTATTTCTGTCTCTACTATTCTATTTCTCTATCTCCTGCATTGCTTTCTATCACTATGTTCTTCCGTCTCTGTCTTTATGTCCATATTTCTTTTTTCTCTGTCCCGTTGCTGTTCATCCCTTTACATTTTTCTTCTATAGCCCCCTCTTACAGCTCAGTCTCCTCTATTTTGCTTTAGTGCTCCTGTTTCTTAGTCTTTCTCTTCATATCTCTATATTTCTGTCTCTATCTGCCTATCTCTATTCATCTCTTTTTCTATTTCTCTCTTTGTATCTCTCCTATCTATTTACTTTCTACCTCTTTCTCTCCTCCTCTCTTTCCATTTCTTCCTATGGTCACAATAGCTCCTTTAAAGTCTTTGTTATTCCAACACCTGTGTCATGTCAGGATTAGCATCTGTTGTTTGGCTTTTCCGTTTGGAGACGCTAAGATTTTCCTCGTTCTCCACATGCGGAGTAATTTCGGAATAAATCCCGCACACTTTGAATATCATGTTATAGAGCCCTGGGCATTGTTTAAATATTACACAGAATGTGGAGGGTTTGTTGTTGTTGTTGTTGTTGTTGTTGTTGTTGTTGTTGTTGTTGTT
>NW_022324856.1:0-3607 GCF_002776525.5 Piliocolobus tephrosceles | reverse complement strand
AAGAGCCATTGCCAGCTGGCGCCAGGGTGGGCTTTCCTCACATCTGCACTCCCTCTGCTGCAGGCCTGAGCTCTCCATGCCCCTGGCTATTTCCTGCAGAGGGTCTGCTCTCAGTGGCCAAAGGAGGGCGCTGGAGAACGGACCTGAGCAGACAGGCAGGAGCTCCTGTGCAGGTCCTCCCAGGCACCACCCCTTCTGGAAGGAAGGCATGGGAGTCCCCTAAGACAGATCCTCAGTCACTTCTCTTTGCCTGCTCCTTCTACTGTCTTCTATGCTAGGGATCACTTCCTTGTTGAGTGGCACCTGAATTTTGAGAGGTTCCTCTGCTCCTCTTCATCTGACCCCTTTCCTTCCAAGGCCCCACAGAGGAAGGCATGCGGTGGGCCCTAGCCCTGCTTCTAGCTCTCCTGTCTCCTGGTGAGTGTGCTGCCTACAGAGAGGCTCACGGGTTTTGTTTTGTTCTTTCCTTCTTTTGCAAGGGGTGCCATACTAAGAAATGCCTCATTATAGTTTGTGTTGTTTCCACTGCAGCCAGTCAGAAATCTTCCAACTTGGAAGGGAAGATGAAGACAATCACCGGGCCGGCTGGGTCACCTGCAGAAATCACCTGTGATCTTCCTGGAGTCAGTACCTTATACATCCACTGGTACCTACAGCAGGAGGGGAAGGCCCCACAGCGTCTTCTGTACTATGAACCCTACTACTTCACGGTTGTGTTGGAATCAGGAATCAGTCCAGGAAAGTATGATACTGCAAGGACAAGGAAGAGCTGGAATTTGAGACTGCAAAATCCAATTGAAAATGATTCTGGGGTCTATTACTGTGCCACCTGGGACAGGCACCATGATTCAGACCTGCCCTACACCACACTAAAAATCTGCCTGTGGTTGCTTCTGGTAAGATAGACCAGCCAACTCTTATTTCCTGCCCTGAATTTACTGTATTCTGTACAAAGAGAAACACAGCTTAACTCCTGATCTCCCCACTAATATCACACTCCCCTGGGCAGCAGCTGCACCCTGTTCCCCACTCTCCCCCAGGACTTTCCCGAAGACCAAGCTGCCATGTTCAGGCCTCAGCTCAGCAGCCTGGCTGACAGCAAGCTTCTCTCAGCTCTCCCAGGACGTGGGGGAGGCCCACTCACTCTGCTTCCTAGGACAGACAGGTACACCTAGAGTCCAGCTGTGAAGCAAGATATTTTGGATAGCAAATGGGAAGGGTATTTATACTAAATCATGTATCCAATCATGGTCCAGAGATCACAGCTGAGCGTGGCGCTTATTCCTTATGTCCATAACAATATACGCAATACTATAATGATCACCAAAACACTAGGCCTAGATATGCAGTTGAACATTCTCGCCCTCTGCCCTCCCTTTTATCCTCATCCTCCTTTCTTACTTCCATGCTTGCTTTTATTATTTTTCTCTCCCTCCCTCCCTTCTTCCTGTCCTTCCATCTTCCCTCCCTCCCCCATTCTTCCTTCCTTCCATCCATTCTCCGTTTCTTTCCTTCCTTCCTTCCTTCCTTGCTTTTCTCTCTCTTTCCTTCCTTTTTGGGTACATAATCAGATAACTTTTTCCACAAAATCATTTGAAATAATTTTCCTCTATTTGTTTATGCCAACATTGATACAGCTACTTTAAATGTTCAGTCTTCATTTTTATATCTTGGAAATTTGCTGTGTTACTTTGTTTTGTTTCATATTTGTTTTGTATATATAAAACATTTACATGGAACTGAAGTCAAAATTATAGAAGATGCATTTGAAGATTTTAGCATCCATTGTAGAGTTCTCGTTCCTCTTTTCTCCCTCACCCTATAGGTAAAAATATTTGTATCAGTTTTCTTGAACTTTTTAACTTTGTTTGTCATAGCGCAGTATGTATCAATTCTATTTAAATGACATATTTATATTTTTGTTCCTATATTTGGTTTTTAAAATTTTAATCAGTCTCTTATTTTCGCGTGTCTGGATTTGGTGTCTGACTTCTAAAGGTGCACATACTTCATAAGTATGCGTAAAGAAATCCGTATCTTGTATTTGAATGTTTGTATGCATTGATTATTTAATGATGGCATCATTGGTCTATCAGGAATTTTTATACAATAATTACTATGTTAGTAATAATAATACTGGCCAGGCCTGATGGCTCATCCTGTAATCCCAGCATTTGGGTAGTCCAGTTGTTAGGACCACTTGAGGCCAGGAGATTGCGATCAGCTTAGCCAACATGGTGAAACCCTGTCTCTACTAAAAATACAAAAAATTAACCCGCTGTAGTGGTGCACACATGTGACCCCAGCTACTTTGGATGCTGAGGCAGGAGAATCACTTGAGCCTGGAAGGTAAAGATTTCAGTGAGCTAAGATCACACTACTGCTATCAAGTTTGGGCAACAGAGCGAGACACTGTCTCAAAAAAGTTGATAATAATAATAATATTGATGGTAAATATGGGTACTGACATTCTGGTAGTTAATTTACTAAGTACATTACTTTCTATTTTATTTAATCTATACAGAAACTTCATCAAAGGTTTAAAGTACTGTTGAATTTAACATTAGAAATTTGGGGGTTAATTAACATTCCCTAAGTCATATACTTTAACTTGATAATGATTGGAATCCAAGTTCTGTGATTCCAAAAATGAGATCTGTTAATTCAGTTTGCATTCCCCCATCTTTAGGAGTACTTGCATTTTTTACAACATTATGGGTCATTTACAGTTCTTCTTTTGTGTATTGCCTTGTCACACTCTTGACCTATTTTCCTTTTGGAAGATTAATTTTTTCTCGTTGGTATGAAAGACTTAATATACACCATTTTAGAGAAACTGACCCTTTATCAAATGTGTTGAACTATATCTTCTCCTATGTTATTATTTTATTTGACAACTTTTGGCGAATTGCACTTTGAAAAAAAATCTATCAATTTTTCTAGGGTGTCTATTTTGACATCAGGCTTAGAGAGGCCAATCTCACCTAGAATTTGTATGTAATTAATCATCGTTTAAATCTAATGATTTTCTTTTTATTACAACTTAATTACTACTTATGACTGGTAAGGTAGAAATGCAACAATATTTGTTTCCATATGGTAAGTCAATACCCGAAAGAGAACTTATTAAATAATTGACTATTTCCTGTGGATGTTAACATATAACTTTATCACATGAGAAAATATTACATACATGTGGCTCTCTCTCTGGATTTTCCACTGTGTTCCATGAGTCTTGTCATTCTAGCGCCAGTATTGCCCTCTCTTCAGCACTGTAGCTTTATAGTTCTTTTCACATTCTGATGAGGTTTCTCTCATTTTTTTGTTTTAAGAATTTTCTGTGCATTCTAGTGTGATCTCAATCCTCTCCCTTCCCATTTTTAAACTGTGGGACTTCTGTCCAGCAAGACTTTTTCACGCTCCAAGGCAGGCAGGTTCCCCGGCTTCACAAGAACCCTGAGAACTCAGCTTTCAGAGCTGCTCCTATGGCAGCCTCATGTCCTGCACGTGTGGTCCAGAGGCAGAGGGAGACTAGCCAGAGCCTCCTCCCTTTCTCATTCCCAGCTGAGATGACAGGAGAAACTGAACTCTCTGAGCTGGGCCAACA
>NW_022324855.1:0-3607 GCF_002776525.5 Piliocolobus tephrosceles | reverse complement strand
TGTTGGCCCAGCTCAGAGAGTTCAGTTTCTCCTGTCATCTCAGCTGGGAATGAGAAAGGGAGGAGGCTCTGGCTAGTCTCCCTCTGCCTCTGGACCACACGTGCAGGACATGAGGCTGCCATAGGAGCAGCTCTGAAAGCTGAGTTCTCAGGGTTCTTGTGAAGCCGGGGAACCTGCCTGCCTTGGAGCGTGAAAAAGTCTTGCTGGACAGAAGTCCCACAGTTTAAAAATGGGAAGGGAGAGGATTGAGATCACACTAGAATGCACAGAAAATTCTTAAAACAAAAAAATGAGAGAAACCTCATCAGAATGTGAAAAGAACTATAAAGCTACAGTGCTGAAGAGAGGGCAATACTGGCGCTAGAATGACAAGACTCATGGAACACAGTGGAAAATCCAGAGAGAGAGCCACATGTATGTAATATTTTCTCATGTGATAAAGTTATATGTTAACATCCACAGGAAATAGTCAATTATTTAATAAGTTCTCTTTCGGGTATTGACTTACCATATGGAAACAAATATTGTTGCATTTCTACCTTACCAGTCATAAGTAGTAATTAAGTTGTAATAAAAAGAAAATCATTAGATTTAAACGATGATTAATTACATACAAATTCTAGGTGAGATTGGCCTCTCTAAGCCTGATGTCAAAATAGACACCCTAGAAAAATTGATAGATTTTTTTTCAAAGTGCAATTCGCCAAAAGTTGTCAAATAAAATAATAACATAGGAGAAGATATAGTTCAACACATTTGATAAAGGGTCAGTTTCTCTAAAATGGTGTATATTAAGTCTTTCATACCAACGAGAAAAAATTAATCTTCCAAAAGGAAAATAGGTCAAGAGTGTGACAAGGCAATACACAAAAGAAGAACTGTAAATGACCCATAATGTTGTAAAAAATGCAAGTACTCCTAAAGATGGGGGAATGCAAACTGAATTAACAGATCTCATTTTTGGAATCACAGAACTTGGATTCCAATCATTATCAAGTTAAAGTATATGACTTAGGGAATGTTAATTAACCCCCAAATTTCTAATGTTAAATTCAACAGTACTTTAAACCTTTGATGAAGTTTCTGTATAGATTAAATAAAATAGAAAGTAATGTACTTAGTAAATTAACTACCAGAATGTCAGTACCCATATTTACCATCAATATTATTATTATTATCAACTTTTTTGAGACAGTGTCTCGCTCTGTTGCCCAAACTTGATAGCAGTAGTGTGATCTTAGCTCACTGAAATCTTTACCTTCCAGGCTCAAGTGATTCTCCTGCCTCAGCATCCAAAGTAGCTGGGGTCACATGTGTGCACCACTACAGCGGGTTAATTTTTTGTATTTTTAGTAGAGACAGGGTTTCACCATGTTGGCTAAGCTGATCGCAATCTCCTGGCCTCAAGTGGTCCTAACAACTGGACTACCCAAATGCTGGGATTACAGGATGAGCCATCAGGCCTGGCCAGTATTATTATTACTAACATAGTAATTATTGTATAAAAATTCCTGATAGACCAATGATGCCATCATTAAATAATCAATGCATACAAACATTCAAATACAAGATACGGATTTCTTTACGCATACTTATGAAGTATGTGCACCTTTAGAAGTCAGACACCAAATCCAGACACGCGAAAATAAGAGACTGATTAAAATTTTAAAAACCAAATATAGGAACAAAAATATAAATATGTCATTTAAATAGAATTGATACATACTGCGCTATGACAAACAAAGTTAAAAAGTTCAAGAAAACTGATACAAATATTTTTACCTATAGGGTGAGGGAGAAAAGAGGAACGAGAACTCTACAATGGATGCTAAAATCTTCAAATGCATCTTCTATAATTTTGACTTCAGTTCCATGTAAATGTTTTATATATACAAAACAAATATGAAACAAAACAAAGTAACACAGCAAATTTCCAAGATATAAAAATGAAGACTGAACATTTAAAGTAGCTGTATCAATGTTGGCATAAACAAATAGAGGAAAATTATTTCAAATGATTTTGTGGAAAAAGTTATCTGATTATGTACCCAAAAAGGAAGGAAAGAGAGAGAAAAGCAAGGAAGGAAGGAAGGAAGGAAAGAAACGGAGAATGGATGGAAGGAAGGAAGAATGGGGGAGGGAGGGAAGATGGAAGGACAGGAAGAAGGGAGGGAGGGAGAGAAAAATAATAAAAGCAAGCATGGAAGTAAGAAAGGAGGATGAGGATAAAAGGGAGGGCAGAGGGCGAGAATGTTCAACTGCATATCTAGGCCTAGTGTTTTGGTGATCATTATAGTATTGCGTATATTGTTATGGACATAAGGAATAAGCGCCACGCTCAGCTGTGATCTCTGGACCATGATTGGATACATGATTTAGTATAAATACCCTTCCCATTTGCTATCCAAAATATCTTGCTTCACAGCTGGACTCTAGGTGTACCTGTCTGTCCTAGGAAGCAGAGTGAGTGGGCCTCCCCCACGTCCTGGGAGAGCTGAGAGAAGCTTGCTGTCAGCCAGGCTGCTGAGCTGAGGCCTGAACATGGCAGCTTGGTCTTCGGGAAAGTCCTGGGGGAGAGTGGGGAACAGGGTGCAGCTGCTGCCCAGGGGAGTGTGATATTAGTGGGGAGATCAGGAGTTAAGCTGTGTTTCTCTTTGTACAGAATACAGTAAATTCAGGGCAGGAAATAAGAGTTGGCTGGTCTATCTTACCAGAAGCAACCACAGGCAGATTTTTAGTGTGGTGTAGGGCAGGTCTGAATCATGGTGCCTGTCCCAGGTGGCACAGTAATAGACCCCAGAATCATTTTCAATTGGATTTTGCAGTCTCAAATTCCAGCTCTTCCTTGTCCTTGCAGTATCATACTTTCCTGGACTGATTCCTGATTCCAACACAACCGTGAAGTAGTAGGGTTCATAGTACAGAAGACGCTGTGGGGCCTTCCCCTCCTGCTGTAGGTACCAGTGGATGTATAAGGTACTGACTCCAGGAAGATCACAGGTGATTTCTGCAGGTGACCCAGCCGGCCCGGTGATTGTCTTCATCTTCCCTTCCAAGTTGGAAGATTTCTGACTGGCTGCAGTGGAAACAACACAAACTATAATGAGGCATTTCTTAGTATGGCACCCCTTGCAAAAGAAGGAAAGAACAAAACAAAACCCGTGAGCCTCTCTGTAGGCAGCACACTCACCAGGAGACAGGAGAGCTAGAAGCAGGGCTAGGGCCCACCGCATGCCTTCCTCTGTGGGGCCTTGGAAGGAAAGGGGTCAGATGAAGAGGAGCAGAGGAACCTCTCAAAATTCAGGTGCCACTCAACAAGGAAGTGATCCCTAGCATAGAAGACAGTAGAAGGAGCAGGCAAAGAGAAGTGACTGAGGATCTGTCTTAGGGGACTCCCATGCCTTCCTTCCAGAAGGGGTGGTGCCTGGGAGGACCTGCACAGGAGCTCCTGCCTGTCTGCTCAGGTCCGTTCTCCAGCGCCCTCCTTTGGCCACTGAGAGCAGACCCTCTGCAGGAAATAGCCAGGGGCATGGAGAGCTCAGGCCTGCAGCAGAGGGAGTGCAGATGTGAGGAAAGCCCACCCTGGCGCCAGCTGGCAATGGCTCTT
>NW_022324854.1:0-5678 GCF_002776525.5 Piliocolobus tephrosceles | reverse complement strand
TTCACTGTGTTAGCCAGGATGGTCTCGATCTCCTGACCTCGTGATCCGCCCATCTCGGCCTCCCAAAGTGCTGGGATTACAGGCTTGAGCCACCGCGCCCGGCCCCCTCTTCCTTTCTCTTTCTTTCTTTTCTTTTCTTTTCTATTTGAGACAGGGTCTCTCTCTGTCACCCAGGCTGGAATGCAGCGGCACAATATCAGCTCACTGCAACCTCTGCCTCCTGGGTTTAAGCGATTCTCCTGCCTCAGCCTCCTGAGTAGCTGGGACTACAGGCGCCTGCCACAACTAATTTTTTGTATTTTTAGTAGAGATGGGGTTTCACCATGTTAGGATGGTCTTGATCACCTGACCTCGTGATCTACCCACCTCGACCTCCCAAAGTGCTGGGATTACAGGCATGAGCCACCGCGCCTGGCTACACCCAGCTAATTTTTGTATTTTTAGTAGAGATGGGGTTTCACCATACTGGCCAGGCTGGTCTTGAACTCCTGACCTCAGGCGATCTGCCTGCCTCAGCCCTCCTGTTTTGTTTTCTAGAATGTTACACATCGATTAGGTAATGGTTATCAATCTGACTTCACTACACTCTGGAACATGAAAGACCCCATTTCTGACTTTTTAAGCCCATTTTAACCTGCCTTGCATTCCTATGACCCTGGACAGATGAGCAATCACGTCCCGGCTTTCC
Organism: Piliocolobus tephrosceles; assembly: GCF_002776525.5. NCBI lineage: Eukaryota > Metazoa > Chordata > Mammalia > Primates > Cercopithecidae > Piliocolobus > Piliocolobus tephrosceles. The sequence continues at coordinate 4,990 of NW_022324854.1, read as the reverse complement.
TGGGATCGGGGGCTTGGAGGAGCTGTGAGTGGTCACGGCGGTGGAGGGGAGCCTGGCTTCCGTGCCGGAGAGGAGCCCCGTGGCCCCCAGGCCCACCAGCAAGACCCTCTGCCTGTCTTAGGCCTGGGTCGCCAGACACGATACAAGACATCCCAGTGAATTTGAATTTCAGATAAATAATGGAGTCATTTTTTAGTGTAAGTCTATCCCATGCAGTGTGTGGGACATACTTGTCCTAAAAAATACTTCATTTTTCTGAAATTCAGATTTAATGGGATGTTCTGCAGTTTTCTTTCGGTTAACTCTGGCAAGCCTGTTGCACATTATATATTTATCTGTAAGATCAGCAGTGGTTCCGCTGCACAGGCAACCTGTTTGGTTAAAACCACAAAAGCAGCTTCGTCTTTGGCTTCTGCCATCTCTTGGGTCAGCTGAGTGCTGTTTTCATCCCTTGATGAAACTCAGGCTGGCCCCATGCATTCATACAAGGCATTCGAAAGCCCTGTCGTCACTTTATTTTTTATTTACTTATTTATTTTGAGATGGAGTCTCGCTCTGTCACCCAAGCTGGAGTGCAGTGGCGCAATCTTGGCTCACTGCACGCTCCGCCTCCGGGTTCACGCCATTCTCCTGCCTCAGCCTCCCGAGTAGCTGGGACTACATGCGCCCACCACCTCGCCCGGCTAGTTTTTTGTATGTTTTAGTAGAGACGGGGTTTTACCTGATCAAGATCAGGATGGTCTTGATCTCCTGACCTCATGACCCACTGGCCTTGGCCTCCCAAAGTGCTGGAATTACATGCGTGAGCCGCCGCGCCCGGCCTATTGTCACTTTATTTTTAAAAACTTCTAAAACTTCACATCCCATGGAGAAAATACATCACAAATGCTGAGTCAATGATCCCACAGAGACACCCCGGGGGGCCCTGCTCAGTTCCGGAGCTCAGAAACAGCCGGCCCCCGCCCGTGGCTCCCCACCCAGGCAGCAACAGCCTCCCCTCAGGGGCTCAGTGCGTGTGGCCCCGTGGCGGTCACAGCTCCACATGTGATGAGCTTCGGGCCCTCTACCAGCAGGGCTGCAGCGTCTGACGGAGGCGGTGCCCCTGTCTCATGCTCACCTGCCTGCAGAACCACCCTGCTCCCCGTGGCCAGCCTCGGTCTCTGGCTCTGCAGGGCTGAGCTGGGATGAAGGAAGGTATCCAGGGCCATTCTTGCCTGCCTGGTGCTGCCGCACGTGGCTCGGTGCCCTCCGTGCAGATGTCTCTGTGGACTTCATCTGGGCCCTCTGTTGAGGGCAGCCTTGGGGTTTCAGGTCCCTGAATCTGGGCAAATACTCTCTCCTCAGCGGGGTTGACCCCCTGCTGCCCTCCCTGGGCTTTCTCTTGGTGCTGCCTGGACCAGCAACGCCCCACTCTGCTGCCCAGGCAGCCATCTGGCCGGTCTGGGTTTGTAATCTCCCTGGGGGTCAGCAAAGGGTGGGGCCGCACATCAAGAGGCCCAGGCATCTGGCTGCAGTGAGGCACCCTCTGCAGAGAAGCCCTCAGCTGCAATCCTCTTATCCTTAATGTGGGTACGGCCAGCTCTCCTAGAAGCCCATGGGAATCCCTGCAAGGTGGCTTTGTCTCATCCGCGGAGGCGGCTGATGCGATCGGCTCATGCTGGGGCCAAAAACATGGCAAGAAACGTCCGACTGTCAACCTCCTGGGTGAGCGTGTGCACCTGCAGCTCGGGGCCAGCCCACCGCACTGCCTTAGTGACGCTGCAGCCAGGGGAGCCGCGAGCCGCCAGGGGGCTGAGGAGCAATGCCACATGACCTTTCCTTTTGTAAAAAACTAAACCTGCAATTTGTATTCAAATAAAAAAGGGTGAAAATAAAAGTGAATAAGGAAGAGTGGACTCCCTGGATTGTGACATGATTTCCAAGTCACAGTCTTTCCTTCAGAATTACACACAGGTGCACACGTGCACACACGCCTCTGTATACATGCATGCATGAGACATGCCTTCATTTTCATCTCCATGTGGCTGGCAGATGCCAACGTTGCCGCAGCAGCCAGGGCTGAGTCCCCGGTGTCCGCACTTGCTCACGCATCCTTCTTGTTGCAGTGAGCACCGGGAGCTTCCCCCACCACTCACGCTGGCTCAGGGCTGTCCTGCGGGAGCTGCCTGCTTTCCCTCTGCCTCTGGTCTCCTCCCCTGGAGGAGAAACGGCTGGAGCTGCAGGCACCTCTCGCGTCCCCTCTGTGCTGTAGTGGTGCTGGGCACTCCGTCCACATCTGCCCGATTGAGGGAGTAAATATTTCCTCAAGGGCTTCGGCCTTGAATGACCTGACGTTTCTCGTAAATCAGATTTATAACATTTCCATTCTTCCCCACAAACCTGTTCAACCATGTGCAAGGCTTTGTACAAGTTGTCAGATAAAGAGGGCCCTGGATAAGAGGGAGGCCTCTGAAGAACTGGGGCTATGTGGACACTTCGCATCCCTGTGTTCATATTCATCCTAGCAGTATTCTTGTAATGACAAAAAACAATACAATTTTCTGATGGGCCTTGAAATGCATCCCAAGCCCAGGAAGCTGCTGCCTGGATAAAATCTTCTGTCTTGTAGGTAAATTAAGAGAAGAAAAGAGAAACAATTCCATCTACATGTCTGTGTGTTCAACCATATGTTCACCACTTCCAGTGTCTTTTATTTCTTCCTGTGGATCCCAGTTGCCCTCCAGTGGGTCCAGGGTGAGCTGAGCAGGAGGGCCCCAGTCCCGGGTCCTGAGAATGCCAGCCCTGTGCCTCCTGAGCCCCTGTGCAAGCACTCTCCGTGTCCCTCCCTGGGCACCTGCTCGTTTCATCCCGGCCGCAGGATTCTAGCCTGGGGGATTTCCCTTTAGTATTTCTTGTATTATATTCTCGTCTACTGGAAATATCTTCTCTCAGTTTTTGTCTATTTTGGAATTTCTTCTTTTGCCTTCATTTCTGAAGGATAGTTTAGCTGGGTACTGGATTCTTACGTAACAGCCCTGAGACACTGAGGCACTGAACCTGTGGTTCCCCTGCCTCCAGTGCCCTTTGCTTCTGAAGGATAGTTTAGGTGGGTATTGAATGCTTACTTGACAGCTCTGAGAAATCTCAGCACCGAATCTGTGGTTCTGCTGCCTCCGGTGTCTTTCATTTCTGAAGGGAAGTTGACCATCAGTCATGCTGCTGCTCCTCAGCTAGATGAGTGGGTTTCTCTTGCTATTTTCAAGATTTTTTCTCCATCTTCAGCCTTCAACAGTTTGACTACAGTGTGCCTAGGTGTGGATCTACTTGAATTTATCCTACTTGGGATTACAATATCTGCTGATAATGGAAGCTGATTATAACTTTTCAGTGTGGCTGTTTCTTTTTTTCCCATTTCAAAAATCTTTTTCTTTTAAAAGCAACAAAAAACGACCATTTCCATAGTCTAGAGATAATCATATACATTAAAATAAGTCATTCTTTGAAAGATAATATTAACATTCCCCACATAGTTGACATTTTTCTCATTTTCTTTTTTTTTTTTTTTTTTTTTTTTGAGTCTCGCTCTTTCACCCAGGTTGGAGTGTCGTTGCACAATCTTAGCTCACTGCAACCCCCACTTCCTGGATTCAAGTGATTTTCCTGTCTCAGCCTCCTGAGTAGCTGGGACTACAGGCATACGCCACCATGCCTGGCTAATTGTTGTATTTTTAGTAGAGACGGGGTTTCACCATGTTGGTTAGGCTGGTCTTGAACTCCTGACCTCAAATGATTCACTTGCCTCGGCCTCCCGAAGTGCAGGGATTGCAGGCATGGGGAGCCACTGCGTCTGGCTGGCATTTGCTTATAATGTGTTATTTTAAAGCTTTATTTTTGCCAACATTGTAAAGTTAACCAGCATGAGCTAATTAATGAGCTCAATTTAATCTTCCTTTCCCTCCACATTTTAACTGCCCATCCAGTTTTTCAGAGTTAATTCCTAGGCTGTAAGACCTCTTAGAATTTAGAAAATGTTTTTCTTGGCAGCATTAGAATTATTTGCCTATTTATTCTAACCATCTGCTTCCTCTAGTAATACTTCTATAGCACATTCATGCAGTTTATGCTTTGGGAATTTGAGGAAAAAGCTTCATAATTACAAAAAAGTGTGATTTTGTGAGGCTATTTCAAAACCGTGACGAGTTGTCACAGAGGCAGAGCTGTCACGGGCAGCAGCTGAAATTTCATTCAGGGGCACCTCTGCAAAATGTCAGGCAAACATGAGGTTAGAGATTTGGGGCTGCATCAGCCCCCACGACCCTGCCTTCTCGCCACCCTGACTTTGCACCCCAGGGCAGCTGGACACTCTGGGCAGAAGCCCCTCGGATGGGATGGGGTAGTGAGGCCTGGGGAAGCTGTGACGCCAGCCCATAGTCTCTCCAGAACCAGTTGACAGGGTGGCTGGGGAGAGAGGATTCTCCAGACTCAAACAATCTGGAGAAAAGCAAGGCAGACTCTTGCAGCGGCCCCTCCCATGAGGGCCGGCAGAAGGAAGGAAGCCAGGGCCTCCCAGGGGAGACGGTGGAGCTCAGCGTGGCTGCAGGAGAGGCCGTGGAGCTCAGCGTGGCTGCAGGAAAGGCCGTGGAGCTCAGCGTGGATGAGGAGAGGCCATGGAGCTCAGCGTGGCTGCAGGAGAGGCCGTGGAGCTTAGCGTGGATGAGGAGAGGCCATGGAGCTCAGCGTGGATGAGGAGGGGACCTGGAGCTCAGCGTGGCTGCAGGAGAGGCCGTGGAGCTCAGCGTGGATGAGGAGGGGACCTGGAGCTCAGCGTGGCTGCAGGAGAGGCCGTGGAGCTCAGCGTGGATGAGGAGGGGACCTGGAGCTCAGCGTGGCTGCAGGAGAGACCGTGGAGCTCAGCATGGCTGCAGGAGAGACCGTGGAGCTCAGCGTGGCTGCAGGAGAGGCCGTGGAGCTCAGCGTGGATGAGGAGAGGCCGTGGAGCTCAGCGTGGATG
>NW_022324853.1:0-8150 GCF_002776525.5 Piliocolobus tephrosceles | reverse complement strand
CGTTTCTGATAACACCATGGCCCTGGTAGCATTTAGTGAAGATATGAGTGTGTGTTCCCCCTGACCAGCAATGCTGGGAGGACATTCCCAGGGAAAGGCTTACCGGGGAAAAAGAGGACCCTGTGAGGGAACCGTCAGAGCTCCCTGCTGATAGTAACATGCCTGTGTTTGGGGGAATGGATGGATGGAATGCAGGGCTGCCAGCTGTGGAGCGATGAGCAGCAGAGAGGAGCATGAACGAGGGGCATGAGCTGGTGTGCAGACGTGGACAGGTAGAAATGGCATGCCAGTACACAGACGAAAAATACAGTATTCAAGAACAATTCTATATACAGTCATGAGTTGCTTGACAACGAGGAAGCATTCTGAGAAATGCGTTCTTAGGCGATTTCATCCTTGTGCGAACATTGTAGAATGCACTTCCATAAACCCAGATGGCACAGCCTGCTACACACAGAGGCTATATGGTGTAGCCTGTTGCTTCTAGGCTACAAAGCTATGTAGCATGCTACTGTATTGAGTGCTGTAGGCAACTGTAACACATTGGTAAGTATTTGTGTATCCAAATATATCGAGACATAGACATCCTACAGTAAAACATAGGATATATAAGCTTAAGTAAGGTATCACCTGTATAAAGAACTTACTGTGAATGGAGCTTGCAGGTGAGTGAGTGAATGAGTGAGTGGTGAGAGGATGTGAAGACCTGGGATGTTCCTGTCCACTCCTGTAGACTATAAAGACTGCACACTTAGGCTACACTAAATTCATCAAAACATACATTTCTTTCTTCACTAATAAATTAACTTTGCCTTACTGTAACTTTTTTACTTTAGTAACTTTTATTTTTTAACTTTTTGATTCCTAATGACACTTAGCTTAAAACACAAACAGGCCAGGAGCTGTGGTTCATGCTGGTAATCTCACCACGTTGGGAGGCCGAGGCAGGCAGATAACGAGGTCAAGAGTTCAAGACCAGCCTGGCCAAGATGGTGAAACCCCATCTCTACAAAAAATACAAAAATTAGCCAGGCATGGCGGTGCGTGCCAGTAGTCTCGGCCACTCAGGGGGCTGAGGTGGAAGAATCACTTGAACCCAGGAGGCAGATGTTGCAGTGAGCTGAGATCACGCCACTGCAGTCCAGTCTGGGTGACAGACCGAGACTCCATCTCAAAAAAAATAAATAAATAAAACCGCGCATTATACAGCTGTACAGCTGTACCCAAATGTTTTCTTTATATCCTTATTCTATAAACTGTTTTCTATTTTTAATATTTTTACTTTTAAAACATTTTTGCTAAAAACTAAGACACAGCCACACAGTAGCCTAGGCCTACAGGGTCCAGATCTTCAATATCACTGTAGTCCAGCTCCATATCTTGTCCCCATGGAGGGTCATCAGGGGCATAACACACATCTCCCAGGACAACAATGCCTTCTTCTGGAATTCCTCCTGAAGGGCCTGCCTGAGGCTGTTTTACCGTTAATCTGAAGGGCCTGCCTGAGGCTGTTTTACCGTTAATCTTTCTTTTTTTTTCACAAGTAGATGTTGTACACTCTAAAATAATGATAAAACGTATGATATAGTAATTACATAAACCAGTAAACCAGTAACATGGTCATTTATTATCAGTTTCAAGTATTATATATATACTGTGCATAACTGGATGTGCTAGACTTTTATGCAACTGGCAGTACAGTAGGTTTGTTTACACCAGGATCACCACAAGTGTGAGTCATGTGTTGTGACATTATGATGGCTACGATGTCACTAGGTGACAGGAATGTTTCTGCACCACTGTCATCTCACGGGACTGTGGTACATGTGGTCCACCGTTACTGAAATGTGAGGAAGTGCATGACTCTAGTCTTCACAGATACGGAGGATCTAAGGACAGATATCAAATACATTTAGACTGGGCACCAGTGGGGGAACAGGAATAGGGAATGAAGGAGAGAAAAGAGTAAAATAAAAAACAAACGTGCAAAACTATACGTAACCGGCATGGATAATGGTGATAACATACGAGGCACTGAGAAATATGACAGAAAAATATGAGAATTAAGATTTTAAAAAAACAAGCAAAAAGCAAGAAGATATCAAGCACTGGTTTCAGGATAACTCATTGAAGCCTCATATTTTAGCTTTGAGACTTAATTTTGGACGATCCACAGACAGAGGTTCCAGTGACTAAATCACGATTAGGGTAATCCAAAGAGCTCCTTTTCTTCAGTTGTCTGTGGAAAACGTGACATTTTTCTTCAGGTAAAATCCATGTACGCTGGCTGCCAGCACAGAGCCATCTGGCTGGCCTTGGCCGCTGGCCATTGGTCTTGGCTTTGTTCCACCGCTGCAGCAGCCTTCTTCTCCAGGGTGGTCAAAGCTCACCCAGAGCAAAGATGCTCTGCACTCAGGAACACTGGATTCGGGCATTGATCCACGCTCCCTGCACAGCTCTGTGATATAAAAATGAGAAGAGGGGAACTTGTCTTTTAGCCCAAACATTTTCCAAACCACAGGCAATTACTATGTCGTTCAGAGTCAAGGCACATTAGGTACATTGATAATAATTCCTGTAATTTTTAAGACCACAAAACATTAAAACATTGAAAATTATAAATAGATAACATTAAAGCATGGTGGGAATTCTATTTTGTATGCATGTGTAGATTGACTAAGGGTCTTTTCTTTTTTTTCAGACTGGGCCAGAACCAAGTACCTGTAAGAATCAGCACAGTTCAGCCTTTTGTATCGATTGCAGTTGTGTCCATGTATGTGTGTGTGCATTCTTGGATATGTGTGCACACACCTGCATGTTACCTATACAAACCTCAGTGTTCCCATCGTTCTTAGGTGGGATTTTTGAACATTGCATTGACAGTGTCCTAAAATAAGTTTGTTGGAGTCGTGGGCCTCATGTAGTGGCCGGGCTGTGTTGCAAAGCCATTGGCTATCCAAACATTCAGAAGACCTTTAGGAATCAATGTGTTTTTGTTAAGGAATCTATGTAGAATAGAATTTTCCTAGAGCAGTGTTGAGTCAAGAGGAAGCAAAAAACATGCCTTATTATTGGATCAAAATAAAAATAGGAAACTTCCATTGTTCATTTCACCACACCTATTGTTTAAATAATCAGTTTATCAATTCAATTCAGAATCGCAATTAGAACTGGAGGAGACCAAAACCATCACCCACTCCTCTGATTTTGAGGCGGGGGAAATGACAACCCTGCAAGAAGGAGTCTCTTGCCTAAAACTGTCCAGCACATAAGGTGTGCAGCTGGAGCCTGCCTTGCATTTAGGGTCCTTTCCATTCATTATACTAAGTATTTGCTGTTAACAGACACCACTTATTGGGGTCTAATATTGGGGAATATAACACATATGCTATGCCTCGAATGGCCAGGAGGGGGTGCTAGATGTTAGTACAAATAACTAAATGCATTCAAAACGCTCTACTTTTAAAGCATGAAGCTGGGAGTTGAAAACAAATAAGAAATAGAACATATTTTGTATTAAAATGCAGCAGCTTCATGAAGACAGAAATTAATCGCTGAATCATAAACAGTCAAGCAGTTCCCTTATGGCACAGGCTCTGGAGACCGATCAGTTTGGTTCAAATTCTTGATGTGTTTTTTATTAGCTAGGTGACCTCGAGGCGTTATTTAACCTCTGTAAGCCTCAATTTCATCTGAAAAATGGGGATAAGTAACACCTACTTTATGCTTGTGAGAAAAGAATAAATATATACAATGTTTGACACTCAAAGGGTGTTTGCTATCATTTAATGAATCAAGAATTTCTGTTATCATGTTAAAAATTAGTCTTTTAATAAAAGGCCACTAGCTATTTACTTAACAATGCCAGAGGAAATTTCTATGGCTTTTTGAGGTCCACCATAATTAACTGAATGAATACTATTCAACAGTATCTTAGGCTGTTTGCTTACTGGCATCAGAGAGTGACCCTTGAGTTTGTAAAATTTTTCTGAAATTTTCTTCATGATCTCTTATACTTTATAGCTCAAAAAGAAATATATATAATATTATATACATATGACATACATATACATATTATATGTTATATAATTTATATTAAAACATTTATGCATATATATGAATATAAAATGGCTGGTAGCCAGGATTTTGGAATTTGTTAGACTTTAGTTGAAATCCGGGCTCCATTATTTACTTGTCAAATGACCTTGAAGAGTTTAACCTTTTTAAGATTCCAATTCTCTCATCTGTGAAATGTGATTGATTATGTCTCCTTTGGAGTATTATTGTAAGAATTAAATTGTGGTGAAGACTAGCTTAGATACCATTTAGTTTAGAAATGAATGAGGTGGCACAACCCCTGGCCCCAGGAGATGAATGGTGTATCCAGGGTAAAGGTTATTATTGTCACATGCAGTGACTTTCCCAAGACATACAACCTCTAAGCGGCAGTGCTTGGATTTTTATTCTGCCTTTTCCAAAGCAATATGTTCTTGGAGCTAAAAGTTCTCAGGTCAAACTCTCGGAAGTGTCCCTATTTGGCAGCTCCATCTTGAGAAGTAACCTCTCCCTTCCGCACACTCTCTGTGGGACTGCATTCTTGGCTGCTCATCCTGGGCTGAGGCCCATGATGAGATCACTCCCAGGGCACCAGGCAGCCACAGGGCCGGTGGACAGAGCAGGCAAGAAGTGAAGCTTTGGCTGAAGTTTCTGCGACACACTTAACTTCCCTGGAAACGGTGCCTGACACAGCCTGGCCACAACACTGGCAGGAGATGCTGCTGTTTTCTGGGAACATGCAGGACCCTGTGAGCAGCACAGGACACAGGAACATAAACTGGGGACCTTCCTCCACCCACTCTGGCTTTGTATCTTCTCCATTGTCCACTCCTATTTTAGTCCAGGATGATCAGTGATGATGTGCATGAGTTACTCATTCCCATCTATGCCCCAGCCCAGACTGACCAGATTAACATCCTGTTCTTTGCAGAATTTGTCATTTTTCCTTTTAATTTTCTTTGGCAAGAACACACGTTATATAATTCAGCTTTATTGACACCCTTATAAAAGCCTTCTAAACTACACACCTGATAATTTATCCCATTCAAATATGCATATATTTGAGACAGGGTCTCACTCTGTGTTGCCCAGGCTGGAGTGCAGTGGCACGATCACAGCTCACTGCAGCCTTGGCCTCCCAGACTCAAATGATCCTTCCACCTCAGCCTCCCAAGTAGTTCAGACTACAGGCATGTGCCATCATACCCAGCTAAATTTTTGTATTTTTTCTAGAGACTGGGTTTCACCATGTTTCTCAGGCTGGTCTGAAACTCCCGGGCTTAACTGCCTTATCTGCCTGCCTCAGCCTCCCACAGTGCTGGGATTACAGGCATGAGCCACCGTGCCCAGCCTCACTGATACACATTAAATGCCTACTATGTTCCAGGCCTTGTGCTGTGTGCTCTTGATACTGAAGTGTGTGCCCCCTTAAGCTCATTGAAAACACTACTGTCCTGCGTCACTGTGGTCACAAAGTGATACGGAGAGCCCAGATAACCATTTAGAGATGAGGAAATTCTAATAATTCTTAGTAAGAAGATTATTTCCCAAAACGTTGCTAGGGAACATCTCACAGCAGACTGAAACAGAAATGTAAGCAACTGTCTGCATACCAGAACTTTCTCCCCAAGGCAGTGCTACTTTTTTTTTTTTTTTTAACAATTCTTCTATCATCATCATCATCATAATTCTGACCTCTTGATAGGTAAATGTACAATTATGAGGAGAAGCAGAAGAACTTTTACATCTGTGAGTTTGCACCTGTCTCCCACCATAGTGAGCCGATCACACCCTCAGGCGTCCAGAAGACTGGCAAGGAGGACTTGATAGAGACAAAAGGAGAGACACAAGAGGAGACAGACGTTAATATGAAGAGGGAGAGGGAGTGATATAGAGGCGGTGATGGCAACAGAAGCTAGAAAGATGAAGCGGGATAGAGAGCAGAGTGGAAGTGAGAAGGAAAGAAAATGATTGGGACAGTGGCCATACAGGCAAAAAGAGCGAGAGACAGAGACACAGAGAGAGGACTAGGTCTCTATTAGGACTGGGAGAAAGAGAGAAAACAGAGACAGAAAGACAAAACACACAGAGAGAGGGCGAGAGACAGAGGGATAGAGAAACAGAGAGAGACAGAGGGAGAGAAGATGGAGCGAGAAAACAACAGAGAAGAGAGAGAGACTGTGATAAAAATATAGGGACAGGGAAAGGGACAGGGACCGAGAGAGACAGAGAAATAGGGAAAGATACAAGAAGAGAGAATTGGAGTTAGGGGAAGAGATAGGGAGAGAGAGAACGATAGACCTGTAGAGACAGAAGCTTACACGTAGACACACAGAGTGCGGCAGTGTTAGGAAGATAGAGGTAAATATACAGAAATAGTGGTAAACATTGAGATAGAAAAATATATATAAAGAGAAAAATAAAGAAATATGCATATTTATAAATTGTTTAAAATAATATATAATTATATGTATACATGTATAATATGTTATATAAAATATTATATGTATTTACATACAAAAAAAACTAGCGAAAGATGGTGGCAGGCACCTGTATCCCAGCTACTTGGGAGGCTGAGGCAGGAGAATGGCATGAACCCGGAAGGCGGAGCTTGCGGTGAGCCGAGATCACGCCACTGCACTCCAGCCTGGGCGACAGTGCGAGACTCCATTTCAAAAGAAAAAAAAAAGAAAAAAAAATGTGTATTTCTAGCTTTCCTTTTCTCTTTATATATTCTATCTGTCTGTCTATCCATACTATTGCCACAATAACGCCATGTAGCAAATATCCCAAACTCAGTGGCTTAGCACAAGAATCATCTACGAATTCTTACAAGTGCACAGGTTGCTAGGCTGTTCTGCTGATCTAAACCAAGCTCATCTGATCTTGGTTGGGCTTGGCCACATGTCAGGCAGCTGCTGGGTGAGCTGGGAGGGGGACTGCCTGGTCAAAGTGCCTGGGTCCGAATAAATCAGCTCCACTACACACAGGGTTTCATCCTCCAGCAGGCTAGCCTGGATTTATTCTAATGACAATGACAGAAAGTGAAGAGCACATCAGGCCACTTGAGGCCTCGATTCAGAACCGGAGGCCTATGAGTTCTTTTTGTATTAAAAAAATTAAAAAAAAAAAGGCTGGGGGAATACACGGCGCCTCTTAATCGAAGGAGCTTTGAATTATCACGAATGAGTTCCACTTCTGGGAAATTTGCAGTGAGCCCACTCTGCCTTGTCTGACTCACAAATGCAACTATGAACCCTGAATCTGAAGACTTTGAAAAATAAACAATAGCAAGTCAATTGGAGGAGGAAATGGGAAAGTGAAGCACCGTGAATTCACAGTAAGTTTCTTATTTATTTTTCCTCAATTATCCCCTGGCCTGTACTCAAAAATAATCAGAAATGCAGAACTGTACACCAGGTGAGGACAGAGAGAAAGGGGGACTCTCTGTGGTCAGAGAGCCCTGGTTTTCTCTTTCTCGTCCTTTCCCATTCTCCTGCAGCCCCCAGGCAATCTGAGTGGCAGTGACAGCAGCTATGGCCAGCCAGGAGCCTAAAACTCTTACGAAAGGGATCTTCTCTCTGACCAGGGAAGTTGTGGCCCTGAGAGAGAATCCTGTGGTTTTTGTTCTCTCTTTATCCTCTTACTACTTGGCCCTGGAGTCAGACACAATGGTGGGAAAATGCAGTGTACTAAAGCCACACCTGTCCAGCCAGAGGACTGGAGGGGACTAGAAAGAACTAGAAAGTATTGCAGAGCGTGCAGAGGGAGGAAGATTAAGAAAGAAACATCATGCAATGATGTCTGGACTCCTGGGCTCACCCACTAGCTGTGCATGCATAAACACGACCCCAAACAGCTCCAAATCCAAAGGCCTTGCAAACCGAAGCAGGAGTAGGCACTGCCCAGGTCCCAGAATGGCCACTGGGTGGCGCACACACAGGAGGGATCTGACAAGCACTGCAAAGGCTGGAAAACGGACCGAGGGGAACTGCCCACCAAACACAAGTAGGAACTTGTAATCCCTAACTGGGTCAGTTGCCTGCTAACAACAACAACAACAACAACAACAACAACAACAACAACAACAACAA
>NW_022324852.1:0-8150 GCF_002776525.5 Piliocolobus tephrosceles | reverse complement strand
TTGTTGTTGTTGTTGTTGTTGTTGTTGTTGTTGTTGTTGTTGTTGTTAGCAGGCAACTGACCCAGTTAGGGATTACAAGTTCCTACTTGTGTTTGGTGGGCAGTTCCCCTCGGTCCGTTTTCCAGCCTTTGCAGTGCTTGTCAGATCCCTCCTGTGTGTGCGCCACCCAGTGGCCATTCTGGGACCTGGGCAGTGCCTACTCCTGCTTCGGTTTGCAAGGCCTTTGGATTTGGAGCTGTTTGGGGTCGTGTTTATGCATGCACAGCTAGTGGGTGAGCCCAGGAGTCCAGACATCATTGCATGATGTTTCTTTCTTAATCTTCCTCCCTCTGCACGCTCTGCAATACTTTCTAGTTCTTTCTAGTCCCCTCCAGTCCTCTGGCTGGACAGGTGTGGCTTTAGTACACTGCATTTTCCCACCATTGTGTCTGACTCCAGGGCCAAGTAGTAAGAGGATAAAGAGAGAACAAAAACCACAGGATTCTCTCTCAGGGCCACAACTTCCCTGGTCAGAGAGAAGATCCCTTTCGTAAGAGTTTTAGGCTCCTGGCTGGCCATAGCTGCTGTCACTGCCACTCAGATTGCCTGGGGGCTGCAGGAGAATGGGAAAGGACGAGAAAGAGAAAACCAGGGCTCTCTGACCACAGAGAGTCCCCCTTTCTCTCTGTCCTCACCTGGTGTACAGTTCTGCATTTCTGATTATTTTTGAGTACAGGCCAGGGGATAATTGAGGAAAAATAAATAAGAAACTTACTGTGAATTCACGGTGCTTCACTTTCCCATTTCCTCCTCCAATTGACTTGCTATTGTTTATTTTTCAAAGTCTTCAGATTCAGGGTTCATAGTTGCATTTGTGAGTCAGACAAGGCAGAGTGGGCTCACTGCAAATTTCCCAGAAGTGGAACTCATTCGTGATAATTCAAAGCTCCTTCGATTAAGAGGCGCCGTGTATTCCCCCAGCCTTTTTTTTTTTAATTTTTTTAATACAAAAAGAACTCATAGGCCTCCGGTTCTGAATCGAGGCCTCAAGTGGCCTGATGTGCTCTTCACTTTCTGTCATTGTCATTAGAATAAATCCAGGCTAGCCTGCTGGAGGATGAAACCCTGTGTGTAGTGGAGCTGATTTATTCGGACCCAGGCACTTTGACCAGGCAGTCCCCCTCCCAGCTCACCCAGCAGCTGCCTGACATGTGGCCAAGCCCAACCAAGATCAGATGAGCTTGGTTTAGATCAGCAGAACAGCCTAGCAACCTGTGCACTTGTAAGAATTCGTAGATGATTCTTGTGCTAAGCCACTGAGTTTGGGATATTTGCTACATGGCGTTATTGTGGCAATAGTATGGATAGACAGACAGATAGAATATATAAAGAGAAAAGGAAAGCTAGAAATACACATTTTTTTTTCTTTTTTTTTTCTTTTGAAATGGAGTCTCGCACTGTCGCCCAGGCTGGAGTGCAGTGGCGTGATCTCGGCTCACCGCAAGCTCCGCCTTCCGGGTTCATGCCATTCTCCTGCCTCAGCCTCCCAAGTAGCTGGGATACAGGTGCCTGCCACCATCTTTCGCTAGTTTTTTTTGTATGTAAATACATATAATATTTTATATAACATATTATACATGTATACATATAATTATATATTATTTTAAACAATTTATAAATATGCATATTTCTTTATTTTTCTCTTTATATATATTTTTCTATCTCAATGTTTACCACTATTTCTGTATATTTACCTCTATCTTCCTAACACTGCCGCACTCTGTGTGTCTACGTGTAAGCTTCTGTCTCTACAGGTCTATCGTTCTCTCTCTCCCTATCTCTTCCCCTAACTCCAATTCTCTCTTCTTGTATCTTTCCCTATTTCTCTGTCTCTCTCGGTCCCTGTCCCTTTCCCTGTCCCTATATTTTTATCACAGTCTCTCTCTCTTCTCTGTTGTTTTCTCGCTCCATCTTCTCTCCCTCTGTCTCTCTCTGTTTCTCTATCCCTCTGTCTCTCGCCCTCTCTCTGTGTGTTTTGTCTTTCTGTCTCTGTTTTCTCTCTTTCTCCCAGTCCTAATAGAGACCTAGTCCTCTCTCTGTGTCTCTGTCTCTCGCTCTTTTTGCCTGTATGGCCACTGTCCCAATCATTTTCTTTCCTTCTCACTTCCACTCTGCTCTCTATCCCGCTTCATCTTTCTAGCTTCTGTTGCCATCACCGCCTCTATATCACTCCCTCTCCCTCTTCATATTAACGTCTGTCTCCTCTTGTGTCTCTCCTTTTGTCTCTATCAAGTCCTCCTTGCCAGTCTTCTGGACGCCTGAGGGTGTGATCGGCTCACTATGGTGGGAGACAGGTGCAAACTCACAGATGTAAAAGTTCTTCTGCTTCTCCTCATAATTGTACATTTACCTATCAAGAGGTCAGAATTATGATGATGATGATGATAGAAGAATTGTTAAAAAAAAAAAAAAAAGTAGCACTGCCTTGGGGAGAAAGTTCTGGTATGCAGACAGTTGCTTACATTTCTGTTTCAGTCTGCTGTGAGATGTTCCCTAGCAACGTTTTGGGAAATAATCTTCTTACTAAGAATTATTAGAATTTCCTCATCTCTAAATGGTTATCTGGGCTCTCCGTATCACTTTGTGACCACAGTGACGCAGGACAGTAGTGTTTTCAATGAGCTTAAGGGGGCACACACTTCAGTATCAAGAGCACACAGCACAAGGCCTGGAACATAGTAGGCATTTAATGTGTATCAGTGAGGCTGGGCACGGTGGCTCATGCCTGTAATCCCAGCACTGTGGGAGGCTGAGGCAGGCAGATAAGGCAGTTAAGCCCGGGAGTTTCAGACCAGCCTGAGAAACATGGTGAAACCCAGTCTCTAGAAAAAATACAAAAATTTAGCTGGGTATGATGGCACATGCCTGTAGTCTGAACTACTTGGGAGGCTGAGGTGGAAGGATCATTTGAGTCTGGGAGGCCAAGGCTGCAGTGAGCTGTGATCGTGCCACTGCACTCCAGCCTGGGCAACACAGAGTGAGACCCTGTCTCAAATATATGCATATTTGAATGGGATAAATTATCAGGTGTGTAGTTTAGAAGGCTTTTATAAGGGTGTCAATAAAGCTGAATTATATAACGTGTGTTCTTGCCAAAGAAAATTAAAAGGAAAAATGACAAATTCTGCAAAGAACAGGATGTTAATCTGGTCAGTCTGGGCTGGGGCATAGATGGGAATGAGTAACTCATGCACATCATCACTGATCATCCTGGACTAAAATAGGAGTGGACAATGGAGAAGATACAAAGCCAGAGTGGGTGGAGGAAGGTCCCCAGTTTATGTTCCTGTGTCCTGTGCTGCTCACAGGGTCCTGCATGTTCCCAGAAAACAGCAGCATCTCCTGCCAGTGTTGTGGCCAGGCTGTGTCAGGCACCGTTTCCAGGGAAGTTAAGTGTGTCGCAGAAACTTCAGCCAAAGCTTCACTTCTTGCCTGCTCTGTCCACCGGCCCTGTGGCTGCCTGGTGCCCTGGGAGTGATCTCATCATGGGCCTCAGCCCAGGATGAGCAGCCAAGAATGCAGTCCCACAGAGAGTGTGCGGAAGGGAGAGGTTACTTCTCAAGATGGAGCTGCCAAATAGGGACACTTCCGAGAGTTTGACCTGAGAACTTTTAGCTCCAAGAACATATTGCTTTGGAAAAGGCAGAATAAAAATCCAAGCACTGCCGCTTAGAGGTTGTATGTCTTGGGAAAGTCACTGCATGTGACAATAATAACCTTTACCCTGGATACACCATTCATCTCCTGGGGCCAGGGGTTGTGCCACCTCATTCATTTCTAAACTAAATGGTATCTAAGCTAGTCTTCACCACAATTTAATTCTTACAATAATACTCCAAAGGAGACATAATCAATCACATTTCACAGATGAGAGAATTGGAATCTTAAAAAGGTTAAACTCTTCAAGGTCATTTGACAAGTAAATAATGGAGCCCGGATTTCAACTAAAGTCTAACAAATTCCAAAATCCTGGCTACCAGCCATTTTATATTCATATATATGCATAAATGTTTTAATATAAATTATATAACATATAATATGTATATGTATGTCATATGTATATAATATTATATATATTTCTTTTTGAGCTATAAAGTATAAGAGATCATGAAGAAAATTTCAGAAAAATTTTACAAACTCAAGGGTCACTCTCTGATGCCAGTAAGCAAACAGCCTAAGATACTGTTGAATAGTATTCATTCAGTTAATTATGGTGGACCTCAAAAAGCCATAGAAATTTCCTCTGGCATTGTTAAGTAAATAGCTAGTGGCCTTTTATTAAAAGACTAATTTTTAACATGATAACAGAAATTCTTGATTCATTAAATGATAGCAAACACCCTTTGAGTGTCAAACATTGTATATATTTATTCTTTTCTCACAAGCATAAAGTAGGTGTTACTTATCCCCATTTTTCAGATGAAATTGAGGCTTACAGAGGTTAAATAACGCCTCGAGGTCACCTAGCTAATAAAAAACACATCAAGAATTTGAACCAAACTGATCGGTCTCCAGAGCCTGTGCCATAAGGGAACTGCTTGACTGTTTATGATTCAGCGATTAATTTCTGTCTTCATGAAGCTGCTGCATTTTAATACAAAATATGTTCTATTTCTTATTTGTTTTCAACTCCCAGCTTCA
Organism: Piliocolobus tephrosceles; assembly: GCF_002776525.5. Lineage (NCBI taxonomy): Eukaryota > Metazoa > Chordata > Mammalia > Primates > Cercopithecidae > Piliocolobus > Piliocolobus tephrosceles. Next base: position 3,470 of record NW_022324852.1, on the reverse strand, counting down.
TGCTTTAAAAGTAGAGCGTTTTGAATGCATTTAGTTATTTGTACTAACATCTAGCACCCCCTCCTGGCCATTCGAGGCATAGCATATGTGTTATATTCCCCAATATTAGACCCCAATAAGTGGTGTCTGTTAACAGCAAATACTTAGTATAATGAATGGAAAGGACCCTAAATGCAAGGCAGGCTCCAGCTGCACACCTTATGTGCTGGACAGTTTTAGGCAAGAGACTCCTTCTTGCAGGGTTGTCATTTCCCCCGCCTCAAAATCAGAGGAGTGGGTGATGGTTTTGGTCTCCTCCAGTTCTAATTGCGATTCTGAATTGAATTGATAAACTGATTATTTAAACAATAGGTGTGGTGAAATGAACAATGGAAGTTTCCTATTTTTATTTTGATCCAATAATAAGGCATGTTTTTTGCTTCCTCTTGACTCAACACTGCTCTAGGAAAATTCTATTCTACATAGATTCCTTAACAAAAACACATTGATTCCTAAAGGTCTTCTGAATGTTTGGATAGCCAATGGCTTTGCAACACAGCCCGGCCACTACATGAGGCCCACGACTCCAACAAACTTATTTTAGGACACTGTCAATGCAATGTTCAAAAATCCCACCTAAGAACGATGGGAACACTGAGGTTTGTATAGGTAACATGCAGGTGTGTGCACACATATCCAAGAATGCACACACACATACATGGACACAACTGCAATCGATACAAAAGGCTGAACTGTGCTGATTCTTACAGGTACTTGGTTCTGGCCCAGTCTGAAAAAAAAGAAAAGACCCTTAGTCAATCTACACATGCATACAAAATAGAATTCCCACCATGCTTTAATGTTATCTATTTATAATTTTCAATGTTTTAATGTTTTGTGGTCTTAAAAATTACAGGAATTATTATCAATGTACCTAATGTGCCTTGACTCTGAACGACATAGTAATTGCCTGTGGTTTGGAAAATGTTTGGGCTAAAAGACAAGTTCCCCTCTTCTCATTTTTATATCACAGAGCTGTGCAGGGAGCGTGGATCAATGCCCGAATCCAGTGTTCCTGAGTGCAGAGCATCTTTGCTCTGGGTGAGCTTTGACCACCCTGGAGAAGAAGGCTGCTGCAGCGGTGGAACAAAGCCAAGACCAATGGCCAGCGGCCAAGGCCAGCCAGATGGCTCTGTGCTGGCAGCCAGCGTACATGGATTTTACCTGAAGAAAAATGTCACGTTTTCCACAGACAACTGAAGAAAAGGAGCTCTTTGGATTACCCTAATCGTGATTTAGTCACTGGAACCTCTGTCTGTGGATCGTCCAAAATTAAGTCTCAAAGCTAAAATATGAGGCTTCAATGAGTTATCCTGAAACCAGTGCTTGATATCTTCTTGCTTTTTGCTTGTTTTTTTAAAATCTTAATTCTCATATTTTTCTGTCATATTTCTCAGTGCCTCGTATGTTATCACCATTATCCATGCCGGTTACGTATAGTTTTGCACGTTTGTTTTTTATTTTACTCTTTTCTCTCCTTCATTCCCTATTCCTGTTCCCCCACTGGTGCCCAGTCTAAATGTATTTGATATCTGTCCTTAGATCCTCCGTATCTGTGAAGACTAGAGTCATGCACTTCCTCACATTTCAGTAACGGTGGACCACATGTACCACAGTCCCGTGAGATGACAGTGGTGCAGAAACATTCCTGTCACCTAGTGACATCGTAGCCATCATAATGTCACAACACATGACTCACACTTGTGGTGATCCTGGTGTAAACAAACCTACTGTACTGCCAGTTGCATAAAAGTCTAGCACATCCAGTTATGCACAGTATATATATAATACTTGAAACTGATAATAAATGACCATGTTACTGGTTTACTGGTTTATGTAATTACTATATCATACGTTTTATCATTATTTTAGAGTGTACAACATCTACTTGTGAAAAAAAAAGAAAGATTAACGGTAAAACAGCCTCAGGCAGGCCCTTCAGATTAACGGTAAAACAGCCTCAGGCAGGCCCTTCAGGAGGAATTCCAGAAGAAGGCATTGTTGTCCTGGGAGATGTGTGTTATGCCCCTGATGACCCTCCATGGGGACAAGATATGGAGCTGGACTACAGTGATATTGAAGATCTGGACCCTGTAGGCCTAGGCTACTGTGTGGCTGTGTCTTAGTTTTTAGCAAAAATGTTTTAAAAGTAAAAATATTAAAAATAGAAAACAGTTTATAGAATAAGGATATAAAGAAAACATTTGGGTACAGCTGTACAGCTGTATAATGCGCGGTTTTATTTATTTATTTTTTTTGAGATGGAGTCTCGGTCTGTCACCCAGACTGGACTGCAGTGGCGTGATCTCAGCTCACTGCAACATCTGCCTCCTGGGTTCAAGTGATTCTTCCACCTCAGCCCCCTGAGTGGCCGAGACTACTGGCACGCACCGCCATGCCTGGCTAATTTTTGTATTTTTTGTAGAGATGGGGTTTCACCATCTTGGCCAGGCTGGTCTTGAACTCTTGACCTCGTTATCTGCCTGCCTCGGCCTCCCAACGTGGTGAGATTACCAGCATGAACCACAGCTCCTGGCCTGTTTGTGTTTTAAGCTAAGTGTCATTAGGAATCAAAAAGTTAAAAAATAAAAGTTACTAAAGTAAAAAAGTTACAGTAAGGCAAAGTTAATTTATTAGTGAAGAAAGAAATGTATGTTTTGATGAATTTAGTGTAGCCTAAGTGTGCAGTCTTTATAGTCTACAGGAGTGGACAGGAACATCCCAGGTCTTCACATCCTCTCACCACTCACTCATTCACTCACTCACCTGCAAGCTCCATTCACAGTAAGTTCTTTATACAGGTGATACCTTACTTAAGCTTATATATCCTATGTTTTACTGTAGGATGTCTATGTCTCGATATATTTGGATACACAAATACTTACCAATGTGTTACAGTTGCCTACAGCACTCAATACAGTAGCATGCTACATAGCTTTGTAGCCTAGAAGCAACAGGCTACACCATATAGCCTCTGTGTGTAGCAGGCTGTGCCATCTGGGTTTATGGAAGTGCATTCTACAATGTTCGCACAAGGATGAAATCGCCTAAGAACGCATTTCTCAGAATGCTTCCTCGTTGTCAAGCAACTCATGACTGTATATAGAATTGTTCTTGAATACTGTATTTTTCGTCTGTGTACTGGCATGCCATTTCTACCTGTCCACGTCTGCACACCAGCTCATGCCCCTCGTTCATGCTCCTCTCTGCTGCTCATCGCTCCACAGCTGGCAGCCCTGCATTCCATCCATCCATTCCCCCAAACACAGGCATGTTACTATCAGCAGGGAGCTCTGACGGTTCCCTCACAGGGTCCTCTTTTTCCCCGGTAAGCCTTTCCCTGGGAATGTCCTCCCAGCATTGCTGGTCAGGGGGAACACACACTCATATCTTCACTAAATGCTACCAGGGCCATGGTGTTATCAGAAACG
>NW_022324851.1:0-1192 GCF_002776525.5 Piliocolobus tephrosceles | reverse complement strand
TGAAGCCAGGCAGAGATCCACTTCCATTTCCATTGTGTCCATTGTGTGTCGGTAAAGAGGAAACAAATAGGAAACCCCCAGTCCAAATTTCCAAAGAGCACCCCCTTAGGGTGCCTCCTAGCCAATTTAAAAACCTTACAGCTTGAACAAGACCTTAGGAGGAAGTGGTTAATTTTCCTTTCCACTGTGGCGTGATCGACCTCAGCAGTTTCTGCCAGCAGCTAGGCAAGTGGTCCGAAATTTACATACAAGGCTTTTGGGCCTTGGGCTCTCGTCCCTATACTCCTTCTCTCCACCCCCTCCCTTCCTGCCCAGACTCCTCCTCCTCCCCCCATCCAGACTCCTCCTTCCTCCTCCTTATCTACTAGTGATCCACTCGGTCCGTGCCTCCTTCGGGGCCCCCAACTTGCTGTCTTGAGACTCCTATCTCTGCCCACATCCTCCTACAGTGTTAGCACCTTTGCGAGAGGTGGCTGGGGCGGGGGGTAGTCAGAGTACATGTCCCTTTTTCATTGGCCGATCTTTCCAAAATTGAGAAGCGTTTAGGTGATTTCTCAGCTAATCCTACCGTATACATAAAGGAATTTAGATACCTTTGTCAGGCCTATGACTTAACTTGGCATGACCTCCAGGTTATCCTAACCTCTACCCTAAACTGACCGAGGTTCTAACCCAATATACCCGGTTAGATCCGGCCTCCCCCACAGGGGCCACCATTTTGGCGTCTTATTTCATTTCTCAGTCAGCTCCTGACATTCGTAAAAACTTCAAAAGGTAGAGGATGGTCCTCAGGCACCAATACAAGACCTGGTTAAATTAGCCTTTAAGGTCTATAACTCCAGAGAGGAGACGGCAAGCTTGCCTTGAACAGAAGGTTCAGCTCCTAGCAGCGGCTTTACAGCCCAGTCGTAACCCCAGACCAGAGAGCACACACCTCACAGACTCCAAAGCTATGAAAGGAGCCTGCCTGCTATAAGTGCGGCAAGGCAGGACACTATGCCAACAGGTGTCCGCAGGGTCCCCAAGTCCCAACGCAGCCTTGCCATAAGTGCAAGGCATCAGGACATTGGGCCAGTGAATGTCCTAACCCTCATCCACCAGCAACCCCATGCCCTGCTTGCCAGCAGAAAGGACACTGGAAGTCGGATTGCCCCACCCTGAGAACAGGTGCCGCGCCTCTACGTGACCCCCT
>NW_022324850.1:0-1192 GCF_002776525.5 Piliocolobus tephrosceles | reverse complement strand
AGGGGGTCACGTAGAGGCGCGGCACCTGTTCTCAGGGTGGGGCAATCCGACTTCCAGTGTCCTTTCTGCTGGCAAGCAGGGCATGGGGTTGCTGGTGGATGAGGGTTAGGACATTCACTGGCCCAATGTCCTGATGCCTTGCACTTATGGCAAGGCTGCGTTGGGACTTGGGGACCCTGCGGACACCTGTTGGCATAGTGTCCTGCCTTGCCGCACTTATAGCAGGCAGGCTCCTTTCATAGCTTTGGAGTCTGTGAGGTGTGTGCTCTCTGGTCTGGGGTTACGACTGGGCTGTAAAGCCGCTGCTAGGAGCTGAACCTTCTGTTCAAGGCAAGCTTGCCGTCTCCTCTCTGGAGTTATAGACCTTAAAGGCTAATTTAACCAGGTCTTGTATTGGTGCCTGAGGACCATCCTCTACCTTTTGAAGTTTTTACGAATGTCAGGAGCTGACTGAGAAATGAAATAAGACGCCAAAATGGTGGCCCCTGTGGGGGAGGCCGGATCTAACCGGGTATATTGGGTTAGAACCTCGGTCAGTTTAGGGTAGAGGTTAGGATAACCTGGAGGTCATGCCAAGTTAAGTCATAGGCCTGACAAAGGTATCTAAATTCCTTTATGTATACGGTAGGATTAGCTGAGAAATCACCTAAACGCTTCTCAATTTTGGAAAGATCGGCCAATGAAAAAGGGACATGTACTCTGACTACCCCCCGCCCCAGCCACCTCTCGCAAAGGTGCTAACACTGTAGGAGGATGTGGGCAGAGATAGGAGTCTCAAGACAGCAAGTTGGGGGCCCCGAAGGAGGCACGGACCGAGTGGATCACTAGTAGATAAGGAGGAGGAAGGAGGAGTCTGGATGGGGGGAGGAGGAGGAGTCTGGGCAGGAAGGGAGGGGGTGGAGAGAAGGAGTATAGGGACGAGAGCCCAAGGCCCAAAAGCCTTGTATGTAAATTTCGGACCACTTGCCTAGCTGCTGGCAGAAACTGCTGAGGTCGATCACGCCACAGTGGAAAGGAAAATTAACCACTTCCTCCTAAGGTCTTGTTCAAGCTGTAAGGTTTTTAAATTGGCTAGGAGGCACCCTAAGGGGGTGCTCTTTGGAAATTTGGACTGGGGGTTTCCTATTTGTTTCCTCTTTACCGACACACAATGGACACAATGGAAATGGAAGTGGATCTCTGCCTGGCTTCA
>NW_022324849.1:0-12205 GCF_002776525.5 Piliocolobus tephrosceles | reverse complement strand
GTGCTTTACCTGGTGCTGGGCTGGAGGCCTCATCACTCCATCTGAAGGAGAGCACAGGTGTGTGTAGCTCAGAACAAGTTCTGAATCTGGCCATCAGGAATACCATAGAATCCTAACTCGGGAAAGAGCCCTAGAGATAATTTGGTCTTATCACCTCATTTTATAGACATGTAAATTGAGGCTTAGGGAGGGAGAGGATGTGCCTAAGGTCTCAGCTTTGTTACAGTCTGCTCTTGATCTTCGAGGACCTTTCAATTCTCAAACTTGTGATGCTGCAAATACTGGAGGGAGCCTGGCGCCTCAGGAGCTGGCCACGGTGCTGAAAACAGCCCCTTCCTGCTTCCCTGGAGCAAGCAAGCAGGAACATGCCCTCTACTTCTCCTACCTCCAAAAATATCTCCACACTGTGTGAGAATATCATAGATTTTAAAGGGACATGGATTAGGAGTATTTTGAGTGTCAAAAAGTCTTATTATGGAAGAAGAGATTATTTTTATGCCAGAGGGCAGACTTAACACTGGTGGGTGAAAAGAATTCATCCAATTTTAACTCAGCGTAAGGAGGCAAGATAGTGCAGAGACAGACTATGAGATTCGGAATCAGGAAGAACTGGGATTGAATCATGAATTCTCTTCCTACTACTCTGGGAAAGTGATTACATTGTTCTAAAGCTCAGATTTGTCATATAAAAGTACTACTCTAAATGAAAACTCATGCCTCTTATGCTCTGCTATAAGAATTGGCTCTAATTACCACCATCATTATTGCTTTGAAGGAAGAGTTCTCTAATTGAGTCGGTCTGGACAGGGATGAGCAGTATGTGTACATCTGTCAAGGATTCTGTAGAGGGAACTTCCATACTGGCTGGAGATTTGACTTGGCGACTTCTGAAGTTCACGGCAGCACTCAAATTCTGTTGTGTCTTCAAGAACTTAGGGTGAAATCAGACTGAACACCCTACCCTATTAAAGCACAATAAACTAAGCTCTCTTGAGGGCTTTTACAGACCATAAGTGTCACATTCACCATGTGAATGTGACAGCAACACAAGGAAGCTTTGCAGGTGCATGATTGTCCCTTTATTATCATCATCCTCACCACCACCACCACCGTCATCATCATCATTGATAACGGTATGATCATAACATATTTTAATTGCAGACACTTTAGTGATTCATTTCAGCACTACATCATCCTCTTAAGGCAGATAATGCAAGTACAATTCTTCCAATTTTCCTGCCTTTCCAGAACAGGAAAATGTGACACAGAGAATTTCCTAAGACCATACAACTTTTTTTTTTTTTTTTTTTTTTTTGAGACAGAGTCTTACTCTGTCACCCAGGCTGGAGTGCAGTGGTGCAATCTCGGCTCACTGCAAGCTCCACCTCCCAGATTCACACCATTCTCCTACCTCTGCCTCCCAAGTAGCTGGGACTACAGTCGCCTGCCACCACGCCCGGTTAATTTTTTGATTTTTTTTTTTTAGTAGAGATGGGGTTTCACCATGTTAGCCGGGATGGTCTCAATCTCCTGACTCGTGATCCACCCACCTCAGCCTCCCAAAGTGTTGGGATTACAGGCGTAACCCACTGCACCTGGTTGGCCATTCAACTTTTTATTGACCCAGAAAGCCATGTATTTCTCATTTGAGGTGGTCAGTGATCCTAGCCTCTTAACTCCTTCTTCCCCACTCTTCTATTTTGGTGGAGTGAGTCAAAGGGGACAGGTGTGAGTGTGTGAGACAAAAGAGAGAATGGAAAGAGACTTACACTTTTTGACATCTACTGTGTCAAGGGACACAGATTAGGAGTATTTTGAGTGTCAGAGGGTCTCACTGTGGTAGAGGCTTTACCACAATAAGAGCTAGAGGCTCTCTCATTAAATCATTAAATTCTTCATTAGTACAATGAAGAAGGTATTATTTATCCAATTCTTCTGATACCTGAAGATAAGGGAGGTGAATTAACAAGACCATAAAGCTAGGTTTTGGCCCCAATTCTGACTCATGTGTGAATTTGGTCACTGGGATTCTTTCCAGTTCTAAAATTCTGTGACATTTTAAAGCTAAAATTCTGTGATGTTTTAAAGCTAAAATTCTGTGAGGCTGGGCATGACCTACATCTGTAATCCCAACACTTTGGGATGCTGAGGTGACAGGATTGCTTGAGTCCAGGAGTTCAAGACCAGCCTGGGCAACATACTGAGACACTCTACAAAAAAATATTTTAACTGGTCATGGTGGCACGCACCTGTAGTCCCAGCTTAGCTACTAAGGAGACTGAGTTGGGGGGATCATTCGAACCCAGGAGTTCATGGCTGTAGTGAGCTATGATTGCCCCACTGCACTCCAGCCTGGGCAACAGGGCAAGACTCTCTCTCTTAAAAAATAAAGATAAAATTCAGTGACTTGTAAAAATGGGAAAGTGCTTTGCAGGGTCTGTGACTGTGGTGCTGAAAACGCAGTGGGCTTGATCTCTTATCTAGTGAGTGGCAGAGTGGGCATTTGAAACCAGGTTTGTCTACCTCCAGGGCCACACCTGGTCAGAGGAGGGAATCAGTTCCCTTGGTGGGTATTCAATTTGAGCATCAGGGCCAGGTGTGGACAGTTTGACTAAGCAGTGTTGATATGTGACATTAGATCCTAAGCCCGGGAAGTATTGCTCATTGCTGCACTGCATCAGGAGCTGTTCAGACCAATTCTTATCACCTGGCTAGGTCTGTTGTGAAGCCTTAGAACTGACAGATGTAATGAAAGCACTCCTGAGTCATGCCAGCCAGCCAGCCAGATTGCTTTCTGGTGATGTAGTGAACAGATACGAGATTTTGTGTTTCAGAGTTGAGTTTCCCTTCCTATGGCACAATTCCCCAGTCTATTATTAATATGCCTTTATTATAAACTATTATTTGATCTGACTGTTCCAAATCAAAATGAATTTGCACTGGGCCTGACAGAGATAAAACTTAGGCTGGCTGATCCTAAGGATGTAGACAGTAAGATCGTTTTGTCATTAAGTTTATCGGAACATTTTCTACCGTTTTCATTCCTTAAAACAAGAAAATATGGGGGAAATTTTGGGAAATTTCTCATTTTGGGAAAATTTCTGCAGAATAGCAGATACTTCATGGTATGTCATCTCCTCTGGAAACTTTTCTAGTCCGTCCTGCTTCTGTGTCCAATAATTCTTCTATGCCTTTGCCCAGACACAGAAGTTCCTGAGAAGAAAAAAGGATTCTTCAGGAGAGTCTATGACCTATTTTGTGGGCTGGAGCAGCAGAGTGCACCCAAGATGACTGAGGAAGAGGAGAAAGCCATGAAGATGAAGATGACGGACACCTCTGAGAAGCCTTTGTGGAGGACAGTGACGAACGTCAATGGCATCATCCTGCTGACTGTGGCTGTCTTTTGCCATGCATATTTTGCCTGAGTCCTACCTTTTGCTGTAGATTCACCATGGCTGGACTCTTCCTCACCTCCCTTTAATCTCATCCTGTGGTATTGAAGGGAAACCAGCCAGTTGTAAATTTTGCCCAGGTGGATAAATGTGTACATGTGTAATTATAGGCTAGCTAGAAGAAAATCATTAGTTTGCTGTTAACTTATGCATTTGAAGCCAGTGTGATGCAGTCATCTGTACCTACTGGAGCTGCAGAAGGACAGTCCACTCCATCACATGCAGAAAAAGACAGACCAAGAATCAGAAGCCATATGATGTCTGATGTGAGTCTATCTCCGGTAGATTCCGGGTGTCAGTGTGGTTTGTAATCCTTGAATATTGTTTTAAGAACTTTGGTCTCCCTGGTTCCTGCCACTTTTCCTGTCCATCCTCCTCCCCATTTTTTTAAAAAAGAAAACTATTTTCCCCCATCATATCCCTCTCGAGTTTTGCCTGGACTTTCCCTCTCAAGTGTGTCAATCGGATAAACTGAGGAATGCATGGAAGCTGAGGATGGAGCTTGATGGGCTCCCTGTCCTGGGTGTTTGCTCTTTGAAGTAGAGGCCTGAGGAAGTTAGTACTTCCACAAAAGGGAGGGACTCAGGTCCCAGCCTCAAGCTAGTTGGGGAGGCAGATAGCCTGAGTCCAGGGGATTTTCTGGGCTTCTTAAAATGTCCATTGTGAGTTCCCTGTGTTTGGGATTCCACTCATTTTGGCATTCACAGTGCCCGGAATGTCTTAGATTTTCAGCAATGCTTATTGAATAAATGAATGACACAGGCATTTATTTATAAATCTTTGCTTTCTTTTTACATAAGCCTGGCCCTTAGTTAACCTTTTTGTGGCTACACAAAGTACGCCCACTGGTTACTAATGACTTGGGATGCATTTGTCAAACTGATTATATCAGTTTGCTCGGGGTGTCATAACTAAGTAGCACAGACCAGATGGCTCAAGCAGCATACATTTATGTTTTCACAGTTCTAGCGGCTAGAAGTTGGAGCCCAAGGTGTCAGCAGGGTTGGTTTTTTCTGAGGCCTCTCTCCTTCGCTTGCAGGTGGTCATATCTCACTCTGTCTTCCATAGCCTTCCTTTTGTGTCCTAAAGCTACTCTCTTATAAGGACATCAGTCATATTGGATTAGGACCCACTCTTCATTTTAATCACCTCTTTAAAGCCCCTACCTCCAATACAGTCACACTGTGAGAGTTAGGAATTCAGCAAGTGAGTCTTGAGGAGATAGATGTTAAACAAACCCACAACACAGATAAAGTATGCATTTTGGGGATTTCCAAGCCAGAGGCTCCCGTTAAAAAGGTAAACTGAGGCAGATATTTTGCAGCAAAAGGAAATAGAATTACAAACTGAACATACGTGGGTGAGGCAAGGCGGCGGGGACAAGGCCTTTGGGTAGGCTGATCACAGGGTTTTTCAACAATAAATCACTGGGAATGCGTTTGTTGCTCCCAGGACCCTGGCACCTTGACTCCGGGACTATAGCACGTCCGCAAATACAAGTAAAGCCCAGCACTCTGATTTGCACTTATGCCAATCTGAAATATCTGGTGTTTAGTTTGATTTTTTGAGTGCAGGTTCATTCAAGGACCAGCCTTCCCTTGTGCTCAGGGTGAAGTAGAACCGGAAAACATTATTATCCATTCCCAGAAGTCTTGGAAGAGCCTTGGTAGAAAAGCAGAAGCTGCTTTGACTGTGAAAATATTTGATTCCTATCAGTTTTTGGTCAGAAGATATCCACCTAGACCAACCTGAGGAGAAGGCTCAGAGTACAGATATACTCCGAGCAATGTGATCAATGTCCCTGAACCTTCATTTTTCATCTGAAAACAGACATATAAATGCCTGACTCACAGATTTAAATGTTATACATTGATAGCATTTATCAATATGACATTTATTTAAATAAGTAGGTGCTCAATAGATGTTGGTCTTCTAACTTCCCATCCCCATTCCAAGGTCTTCAGAATTGAAGGAGAGATGTTGTATCACTGTTAGAAGGCTGCCTTGGGAAATTCTGCAGCAGGGAGGAGTGATTCTCAACCCCTACACCATGACCGCCAAGTTCCTCACCTTGGGTGAGTCCTTAAATCCCTCTGAACCTCAGGTTCCTCCAAGCACAATGCAGACTTCACAGAGCTGTTGTAAAGATCAGATGAGGTCAACTGATATTGCTTAAAAGGCCTGGTCCATAGAAGATGCCCAATAAACATTACTGCTTTCCCCCTCACCCTACTGCCTGAAAAAATATTATACCTGTGAGACTGACTTTGAGGACCAGTGTGGGCGGGGGGTTGTGCATATAAATTATTTTATGAGTACCAAGCACAAAAGTCAAGCTGGTAAAATATCAGGCCTTGCCCCAGAAAGACAAATACCACATGATCTCACTGATATGTACAATCTTAAAAAGTCAAACTCAGAAGCAGAGAGTAGAATGATGGTTATCAAGGGCTGGGTGAGGGAGGGACTGGGGAGATGTTGGTCAAATGATACAAAGGTTTAGTTAGGTGGAATAAGTTCAGAAAATCAATTGTACAATATATCAGTTATAGTTAACAGCAATATAACACATACTTGAAAATTGCTGAGAGTAGTGTAAGTGTTCTACCACAAAAAAAAATGTGTGGTAATAGATGTTAATTACCTTAATTTAGTCATTCCACAATATGTACATATATAAAAACATGTTTTATGCCATAAGTATATGTAATTATTTGTGAATTTAAAAAATAAAAATAATTTCCAAAAAATGTGACAGGCATTGGACATGTAGAGGAGAGGCCAGAATTAAGCAGATGGGCCCTAAAAGTCAATGGAGTCAGATTTTTCTTTCCCTTGGTGCTATAACGTGCCTCAGCCATACCTACACTTTGGCTTCAGAAAAGACTTTTGGTCCTAACACAGCTCTACAAATCTCAAAGGAGGAACTGGGGAAAAGGTTTCTCCATTCTTCCAGTGTTGGTGAGGAAATGAAGCCCCTTTAGAAGTTAACTCTACATAGTGGTTTTCAAAATGTGATCTTCAGACCAGCAGCTGCAAAATCATCCGGGAACTTGTTAGAAACGCACATTCTCAGGGCCTATTCCAGACCTACAAAGTCAAAAATGTCAGGGGAGGGGGTGCGTCCCCAAAATCTGTGTTTCAACAAGCCCTCCAGGGGTTCCGATGCAAGCTATAGTTTGAGAATCACTACTCTAAGCAGCCCTTGGTCTGGTTCTGAACTGCATGTGTGTGTGCTGCCAGCACTCTTGTGTGAAGAAGGCCCCTTTATCAGATGGGTTTTTGCTACCAGTTTTCTAAGCATGAGATAAATGGTATTAAATTGCCTGTTTTTTCACTGAGTGGCTCTCAGGACTTCAAAAGCTGGCTGGTTTAAGGATGCAACTTGGGGCTCTAGGGCTGAATGGTACTTTTTTTAAATTTTATTTATTTTTATTTTTTTATTTTTAACCGTAATTTTTATTTATTTATTTATTTTTTATTATACTTTAAGTTCTAGGGTACATGTGCATAACGTGCAGGTTTGTTATATATGTATACTTGTGCCATGTTGGTGTGCTGCACCCATCAACTCGTCAGTACCCATCAATTCATCATTTATATCAGGTATAACTCCCCAATGCAATCCCTCCCCCCTCCCCCCTCCCCATGATAGGCCCCAGTGTGTGATGTTCCCCTTCCCGAGTCCAAGTGAACTCATTGTTCAGTTCCCACCTATGAGTGAGAACATGCGGTGTTTGGTTTTCTCTTCTTGTGATAGTTTGCTAAGAATGATGGTTTCCAGCTGTATCCATGTCCCTACAAAGGACGCAAACTCCTCCTTTTTTATGGCTGCATAGTATTCCATGGTGTATATGTGCCACATTTTCTTAATCCAGTCTGTCACTGATGGACATTTGGGTTGGTTCCAAGTCTTTGCTATTGTGAATAGTGCCGCAATAAACATACGTGTGCATGTGTCTTTGTAGTAGAATAATTTATAATCCTTTGGGTATATACCCAGTAGTGGGATGGCTGGGTCATATGGTACATCTAGTTCTAGATCTTTGAGGAATTGCCATACTGTTTTCCATAATGGTTGAACTAGTTTACAATCCCACCAACAGTGTAAAAGTGTTCCTATTTCTCCACATCCTCTCCAACACCTGTTGTTTCCTGATTTTTTAATGATTGCCATTCTAACTGGTGTGAGATGGTATCTCATTGTGGTTTTGATTTGCATTTCTCTGATGGCGAGTGATGATGAGCATTTTTTTCATGTGTCTGTTGGCTGTATGAATGTCTTCTTTTGAGAAATGCCTGTTCATATCCTTTCCCCACTTTTTGATGGGGTTGTTTGTTTTTTTCTTGTATATTTGTTTGAGTTCTTTGTAGATTCTGGATATTAACCCTTTGTCAGATGAGTAGATTGCAAAAATTTTCTCCCATTCTGTAGGTTGCCTGTTCACTCTGATGGTAGTTTCTTTTGCTGTGCAGAAGCTCTTTAGTTTAATTAGATCCCATTTGTCAATTTTGGCTTTTGCTGCCGTTGCTTTTGGTGAATGGTACTTTTATCTGAGTCCCTTGGAGCCAGTCACACAACACTGGCCCCACTGACCTCATCCACACCTCCCTAATCCCATCTCCACCAAACTACCAAGACAATGCCACCTCACTGAAACAACTTCATCCATCAGATTATAATTTGGAGGTTAGGTGAGATTTTCTTTGGACAGGATAGGAAGGATGTTAAGAAGCCCCTCTCTTCCAGGCAAGCACACTTATGCTTTTCTCTTGAGGTTCACTTTGGTGAAGGAGGACAAGAAAACACAAGCTGCAGCACCTCTTTTAGGAGATGGTAACTTCAGCACTAGGAAAGAGTGTTCCAGTGAGTTCCAAAGTAGGAATGTCACTGAGGGAACAGCAATGCCTGGCACAGCTACACACAAGCAAAGCAGTGCTCTCAGGTAGGTCACAGGCCCCAGGACCAACTTCACTCTGTAGCGACAGAGGCCTGGCTTTGCATTTTGAGAGATTCCTTTTGAAATAGGCATCTATAAAGATTTTGCCTGATAAGGCATGATTTTTCAATTCTATAAACTGAGGATTGATAAGCAGTCATTCAATCCCATATAGAATACCATCTTCTTCTTCTTTTCTTTTTTTGAGACAAGAGTCCTGCTCTGTTGCCCAGGCTGGAGTGCAACGGTTTGATCTCGGTTCACTGCAACCTCTGCCTCCTGGGGTCAGCAGGGGTGATTCTCCTGCGTCAGCCTCCCAAGTAGCTGGGATTACAGACATGTGCCACCATGCCTGGCTAATTTTTTGTATTTTTAGTACAGACAGTGTTTCACCGTGTTGGCCAGGATGGTCTCAATCTCCTGATGTCATGATCCACCCGCCTGGGACTCCCAAAGTGCTGGGGTTACAGATGTGAGCCGCTGCTCTCAGCCTAGAATACCATCTTCAATTTGAGGAAATGAATACTGCCCCTGAAATTATTGTAGCATAATTTATCATTTGCTCAGCGTAAGTAACTCAGTCTATTCTAATGGGGCATTGCACAGGCAGTTACTCACCTCATGTTTACTAGTGGCTCTGCAGTTGAAATAATCCCTAAACTTACCTATATTTTAAAAAATTGTTCAAGTTGCTAGATCCAATTATCAACTATCCTGGCCTCCTTCTTCCTGACCCGTATCTTGTGCTAGCTAAGCTCACCATAGATATATTTAGTATTTGTCTAAAGTTTCTAGAGAACAGGGAATCAGGATGTTATGGGGTTTTAATGTTTTTATTTTTATCAAAGGAATATATTTTAATTTATGGGACTATAATGCAGGCTAATATAGCATCTGTATGGCATCTTTTGCATATGTAGCTCCCATCCCGTTTTCAAAGAGTCCTCATCACAACCACGAGGTAGGTAGATGCTACAAGCACCAAGGTCCTCATTTTTCAAAAAACCAAAATACACAGTTGAGACAAAATAATTTGCCAAAATATACACAGCAAATCATTGGCAAAACCAGAAACCAAATCCAGGACAGTCTAGATATTTTCCACTATCCACCCCTTCCAGTGGCTTTCCTTCCTCTCCCTTTCAAAACTCAAAACATAACACAAGCTTCATGTCAGATCCAGTCCTCCAGAGAATCCCAGCCATGTGAAATTCTTCTCTTTTGCCTCTCCTCTGCCTCACTTGAGGAGACTGAGAAGGCACTACAAATAGCGCTCTGTGGTTTCCTTCCTTCCATGAGAACAAGCCATCCCTTTACCTCGTGAACCATGTTTATACGCAGGAACCACTCTCAGTTCTTTTCTAAGTTCTCCTGAAACCAGCCAATACTAACATCATGATTTTTTCAATGGGATTATATTACAACATAATTGAGATTTCACAGTGTAATTAAAAGAATTAATTAAATTTAAATGAAAGAATTTCCTCCTAAGAAAATGGTTCAACAAAAAGTACACATCTGTCAGCTAGAAGTGTTAGGTGCTAACACTTGGAACAGAGATCACCTACCCTAATCTTTGTCAAACTGATTAGATTCTGTTCTGTGTTTTCTTAAGATTCTGTATTTGTGCAGTTGGTATCAATTTATCACACGGCCAATGAATATATGTTTATTATTTTCTTGATTCTTGATGCTCTGGTATTTCGGTGACCTTGCAGACTCAGGGAAAGACTGCTTTTCCCAGGGAGGTCAAAGCAGCTTCTGCTTTTCCACCTTCAGATATTAAGGTCTGCTTTTCTATCTTACGGATAGTAAAGAGCTTGCCTGGGAGCGTGTCTTTCGTATACAAACCAACCAGTCCAAGTCTATCGCCCCAAATCAACTCCATATCCAACTTCCACACACCAAGCCAGTATTTCCTCTGCACTGAATAATCCTAGGACCAGGCACAAGGCAACTAGAGACCAAATCAATAACCCAAAGCCCACTGGAATTGTTCAAACTAGTCAATCCTAAACCATTTACTCTGCTGTGTTCTTCCTTTCCCAAGGAAACTCCAATTAAGGTGCTGGGCCATTCCTTTACTCCTTTCTGCCTCCTAACGACATCAGAGCTTTCCTTATGGCCCTGTGTGGCATATGACTATCCCCTCTCTCTGGGATCTGAGGGTATAATAAACTTCATCCTTTCAGACCTTGTTCTCTCCTCCTGGGGCCATACCAACTTGACCATATCTTACCCAACACCTACATGCTTAGAACAAAATCCCTTCCACTTCCTATAGTTAGCTCAAAGGGCTGCAGGACACCATCAGCCTGTTGATCAGGAATTGCACCATCATTTCCTTAAAAGGCCATCCATCTCTTTCTCAACCTTTCTTCTGGCCCCTTTACCTTCTCTTATTCTCTCTTTGTGCCCATTCTTCTCCACCCATTCCTTATTTCCTGGTCCAGTTATTTTATGGACCTCAGTCTCTACCTTCACTTTTCATCCCTTTCCTCCCCTATGCCCCAGAGCCCTCTGAAATTATTCAAACTAGCCAATCCTGCTTACCTTGCTTTATGCATTTCTTCCCACAAAACCATAATAAATGCCCTTGTCCATGTTTTTCTCCCATTCCCCTGCCTCCTGAGCAACCCTGGGGCTTCGCCATGTGGACTTTTGTGGTGTGGCGTGCCCCTTCGCCTGGGAACTGTAAATTACAAACTATCTTTTCAATGGCAATTGTCTTCTGATCTCTTGGCCTCACCATACCTCAATAATAGTAAAAACTACATTAAAAAAAGAAGTGGAGTTCTCTATGCTTTTGAAGTTGATATCCATTTAAAAGAGATTGTGGTAACTTTAGGATGTTAAATGGAATCCCCATGGTCATCACAAAGGATACATCTAAGAATATACATAAAATGAAACGAGAAAATAAAAAGTTTACTATAAAAAATCTAAACACAAAAGGTGACAGTAATGAGGGAAATACACTAAAAAGGTATAATATACAGAAAACAAATAGCAAAATGGCAGAAATAAGTTCTCTCTTATCAGTAATTTGTTTGTACGTAACTGAATTACATCAAAAGGTAGAGATCATCAGAATGGGTAATAAAAACATGATTAAACCGTGTGTTATTCATGAAGCATCCACTTTAGATCCAAAGACACAAATAGACTGAAAGTGCAGGGATGGAAAAAGAGATTCCATGCCAATGATAACCAAAAGAGAGTTGAGCTATATCAGAAAAATTAGGGCTGGGCACGGTGCCTCAAGCCTGTAATCCCAGCACTTTGGGTGGCCGAGACAGGCGGATCATGAGGTCAGGAGATTGAGACCATCCTGGCTAACGGTGAAACCCCGTCTCTACTAAAAAATACAAAAAACTAGCTGGGCGAGGTGGCGGGCGCCCATAGTCCCAGCTACTCAGGAGGCTGAGGCAGGAGAATGGCGTGAACCCAGGGAGGCGGAGCTTGCAGTGAGCTGAGATCCGGCCACTGCACTCCAGCCTGGGCGACAGAGCGACACTTGGTCTCAAAAAAAAAGAAAAAGAAAAAGAAAAATCAGAAAACAAGACCTTAAAAACTGTTAAAAGTGGGCTGGGCGTGGTGGCTCATGCCTGTAATCCCAGCACTTTGGGAGCTGGAGGCAGGTGGATCACTTGACGTTAGGAGTTCGTGACCAGTATGGCCAACATGGTGAAACCCCATCTCTGCTAAAAATCAAAAAGTCGGCAAGCATGGTGGTGGGCACCTGTAGTCCTAGCTATCGGGAGGCTGAGGCAGGAGAATCACTTGAACCTGGGAGGCGGAGGTTGCAGTGAG
>NW_022324848.1:0-12205 GCF_002776525.5 Piliocolobus tephrosceles | reverse complement strand
CTCACTGCAACCTCCGCCTCCCAGGTTCAAGTGATTCTCCTGCCTCAGCCTCCCGATAGCTAGGACTACAGGTGCCCACCACCATGCTTGCCGACTTTTTGATTTTTAGCAGAGATGGGGTTTCACCATGTTGGCCATACTGGTCACGAACTCCTAACGTCAAGTGATCCACCTGCCTCCAGCTCCCAAAGTGCTGGGATTACAGGCATGAGCCACCACGCCCAGCCCACTTTTAACAGTTTTTAAGGTCTTGTTTTCTGATTTTTCTTTTTCTTTTTCTTTTTTTTTGAGACCAAGTGTCGCTCTGTCGCCCAGGCTGGAGTGCAGTGGCCGGATCTCAGCTCACTGCAAGCTCCGCCTCCCTGGGTTCACGCCATTCTCCTGCCTCAGCCTCCTGAGTAGCTGGGACTATGGGCGCCCGCCACCTCGCCCAGCTAGTTTTTTGTATTTTTTAGTAGAGACGGGGTTTCACCGTTAGCCAGGATGGTCTCAATCTCCTGACCTCATGATCCGCCTGTCTCGGCCACCCAAAGTGCTGGGATTACAGGCTTGAGGCACCGTGCCCAGCCCTAATTTTTCTGATATAGCTCAACTCTCTTTTGGTTATCATTGGCATGGAATCTCTTTTTCCATCCCTGCACTTTCAGTCTATTTGTGTCTTTGGATCTAAAGTGGATGCTTCATGAATAACACACGGTTTAATCATGTTTTTATTACCCATTCTGATGATCTCTACCTTTTGATGTAATTCAGTTACGTACAAACAAATTACTGATAAGAGAGAACTTATTTCTGCCATTTTGCTATTTGTTTTCTGTATATTATACCTTTTTAGTGTATTTCCCTCATTACTGTCACCTTTTGTGTTTAGATTTTTTATAGTAAACTTTTTATTTTCTCGTTTCATTTTATGTATATTCTTAGATGTATCCTTTGTGATGACCATGGGGATTCCATTTAACATCCTAAAGTTACCACAATCTCTTTTAAATGGATATCAACTTCAAAAGCATAGAGAACTCCACTTCTTTTTTTAATGTAGTTTTTACTATTATTGAGGTATGGTGAGGCCAAGAGATCAGAAGACAATTGCCATTGAAAAGATAGTTTGTAATTTACAGTTCCCAGGCGAAGGGGCACGCCACACCACAAAAGTCCACATGGCGAAGCCCCAGGGTTGCTCAGGAGGCAGGGGAATGGGAGAAAAACATGGACAAGGGCATTTATTATGGTTTTGTGGGAAGAAATGCATAAAGCAAGGTAAGCAGGATTGGCTAGTTTGAATAATTTCAGAGGGCTCTGGGGCATAGGGGAGGAAAGGGATGAAAAGTGAAGGTAGAGACTGAGGTCCATAAAATAACTGGACCAGGAAATAAGGAATGGGTGGAGAAGAATGGGCACAAAGAGAGAATAAGAGAAGGTAAAGGGGCCAGAAGAAAGGTTGAGAAAGAGATGGATGGCCTTTTAAGGAAATGATGGTGCAATTCCTGATCAACAGGCTGATGGTGTCCTGCAGCCCTTTGAGCTAACTATAGGAAGTGGAAGGGATTTTGTTCTAAGCATGTAGGTGTTGGGTAAGATATGGTCAAGTTGGTATGGCCCCAGGAGGAGAGAACAAGGTCTGAAAGGATGAAGTTTATTATACCCTCAGATCCCAGAGAGAGGGGATAGTCATATGCCACACAGGGCCATAAGGAAAGCTCTGATGTCGTTAGGAGGCAGAAAGGAGTAAAGGAATGGCCCAGCACCTTAATTGGAGTTTCCTTGGGAAAGGAAGAACACAGCAGAGTAAATGGTTTAGGATTGACTAGTTTGAACAATTCCAGTGGGCTTTGGGTTATTGATTTGGTCTCTAGTTGCCTTGTGCCTGGTCCTAGGATTATTCAGTGCAGAGGAAATACTGGCTTGGTGTGTGGAAGTTGGATATGGAGTTGATTTGGGGCGATAGACTTGGACTGGTTGGTTTGTATACGAAAGACACGCTCCCAGGCAAGCTCTTTACTATCCGTAAGATAGAAAAGCAGACCTTAATATCTGAAGGTGGAAAAGCAGAAGCTGCTTTGACCTCCCTGGGAAAAGCAGTCTTTCCCTGAGTCTGCAAGGTCACCGAAATACCAGAGCATCAAGAATCAAGAAAATAATAAACATATATTCATTGGCCGTGTGATAAATTGATACCAACTGCACAAATACAGAATCTTAAGAAAACACAGAACAGAATCTAATCAGTTTGACAAAGATTAGGGTAGGTGATCTCTGTTCCAAGTGTTAGCACCTAACACTTCTAGCTGACAGATGTGTACTTTTTGTTGAACCATTTTCTTAGGAGGAAATTCTTTCATTTAAATTTAATTAATTCTTTTAATTACACTGTGAAATCTCAATTATGTTGTAATATAATCCCATTGAAAAAATCATGATGTTAGTATTGGCTGGTTTCAGGAGAACTTAGAAAAGAACTGAGAGTGGTTCCTGCGTATAAACATGGTTCACGAGGTAAAGGGATGGCTTGTTCTCATGGAAGGAAGGAAACCACAGAGCGCTATTTGTAGTGCCTTCTCAGTCTCCTCAAGTGAGGCAGAGGAGAGGCAAAAGAGAAGAATTTCACATGGCTGGGATTCTCTGGAGGACTGGATCTGACATGAAGCTTGTGTTATGTTTTGAGTTTTGAAAGGGAGAGGAAGGAAAGCCACTGGAAGGGGTGGATAGTGGAAAATATCTAGACTGTCCTGGATTTGGTTTCTGGTTTTGCCAATGATTTGCTGTGTATATTTTGGCAAATTATTTTGTCTCAACTGTGTATTTTGGTTTTTTGAAAAATGAGGACCTTGGTGCTTGTAGCATCTACCTACCTCGTGGTTGTGATGAGGACTCTTTGAAAACGGGATGGGAGCTACATATGCAAAAGATGCCATACAGATGCTATATTAGCCTGCATTATAGTCCCATAAATTAAAATATATTCCTTTGATAAAAATAAAAACATTAAAACCCCATAACATCCTGATTCCCTGTTCTCTAGAAACTTTAGACAAATACTAAATATATCTATGGTGAGCTTAGCTAGCACAAGATACGGGTCAGGAAGAAGGAGGCCAGGATAGTTGATAATTGGATCTAGCAACTTGAACAATTTTTTAAAATATAGGTAAGTTTAGGGATTATTTCAACTGCAGAGCCACTAGTAAACATGAGGTGAGTAACTGCCTGTGCAATGCCCCATTAGAATAGACTGAGTTACTTACGCTGAGCAAATGATAAATTATGCTACAATAATTTCAGGGGCAGTATTCATTTCCTCAAATTGAAGATGGTATTCTAGGCTGAGAGCAGCGGCTCACATCTGTAACCCCAGCACTTTGGGAGTCCCAGGCGGGTGGATCATGACATCAGGAGATTGAGACCATCCTGGCCAACACGGTGAAACACTGTCTGTACTAAAAATACAAAAAATTAGCCAGGCATGGTGGCACATGTCTGTAATCCCAGCTACTTGGGAGGCTGACGCAGGAGAATCACCCCTGCTGACCCCAGGAGGCAGAGGTTGCAGTGAACCGAGATCAAACCGTTGCACTCCAGCCTGGGCAACAGAGCAGGACTCTTGTCTCAAAAAAAGAAAAGAAGAAGAAGATGGTATTCTATATGGGATTGAATGACTGCTTATCAATCCTCAGTTTATAGAATTGAAAAATCATGCCTTATCAGGCAAAATCTTTATAGATGCCTATTTCAAAAGGAATCTCTCAAAATGCAAAGCCAGGCCTCTGTCGCTACAGAGTGAAGTTGGTCCTGGGGCCTGTGACCTACCTGAGAGCACTGCTTTGCTTGTGTGTAGCTGTGCCAGGCATTGCTGTTCCCTCAGTGACATTCCTACTTTGGAACTCACTGGAACACTCTTTCCTAGTGCTGAAGTTACCATCTCCTAAAAGAGGTGCTGCAGCTTGTGTTTTCTTGTCCTCCTTCACCAAAGTGAACCTCAAGAGAAAAGCATAAGTGTGCTTGCCTGGAAGAGAGGGGCTTCTTAACATCCTTCCTATCCTGTCCAAAGAAAATCTCACCTAACCTCCAAATTATAATCTGATGGATGAAGTTGTTTCAGTGAGGTGGCATTGTCTTGGTAGTTTGGTGGAGATGGGATTAGGGAGGTGTGGATGAGGTCAGTGGGGCCAGTGTTGTGTGACTGGCTCCAAGGGACTCAGATAAAAGTACCATTCACCAAAAGCAACGGCAGCAAAAGCCAAAATTGACAAATGGGATCTAATTAAACTAAAGAGCTTCTGCACAGCAAAAGAAACTACCATCAGAGTGAACAGGCAACCTACAGAATGGGAGAAAATTTTTGCAATCTACTCATCTGACAAAGGGTTAATATCCAGAATCTACAAAGAACTCAAACAAATATACAAGAAAAAAACAAACAACCCCATCAAAAAGTGGGGAAAGGATATGAACAGGCATTTCTCAAAAGAAGACATTCATACAGCCAACAGACACATGAAAAAAATGCTCATCATCACTCGCCATCAGAGAAATGCAAATCAAAACCACAATGAGATACCATCTCACACCAGTTAGAATGGCAATCATTAAAAAATCAGGAAACAACAGGTGTTGGAGAGGATGTGGAGAAATAGGAACACTTTTACACTGTTGGTGGGATTGTAAACTAGTTCAACCATTATGGAAAACAGTATGGCAATTCCTCAAAGATCTAGAACTAGATGTACCATATGACCCAGCCATCCCACTACTGGGTATATACCCAAAGGATTATAAATTATTCTACTACAAAGACACATGCACACGTATGTTTATTGCGGCACTATTCACAATAGCAAAGACTTGGAACCAACCCAAATGTCCATCAGTGACAGACTGGATTAAGAAAATGTGGCACATATACACCATGGAATACTATGCAGCCATAAAAAAGGAGGAGTTTGCGTCCTTTGTAGGGACATGGATACAGCTGGAAACCATCATTCTTAGCAAACTATCACAAGAAGAGAAAACCAAACACCGCATGTTCTCACTCATAGGTGGGAACTGAACAATGAGTTCACTTGGACTCGGGAAGGGGAACATCACACACTGGGGCCTATCATGGGGAGGGGGGAGGGGGGAGGGATTGCATTGGGGAGTTATACCTGATATAAATGATGAATTGATGGGTACTGACGAGTTGATGGGTGCAGCACACCAACATGGCACAAGTATACATATATAACAAACCTGCACGTTATGCACATGTACCCTAGAACTTAAAGTATAATAAAAAATAAATAAATAAATAAAAATTACGGTTAAAAATAAAAAAATAAAAATAAATAAAATTTAAAAAAAGTACCATTCAGCCCTAGAGCCCCAAGTTGCATCCTTAAACCAGCCAGCTTTTGAAGTCCTGAGAGCCACTCAGTGAAAAAACAGGCAATTTAATACCATTTATCTCATGCTTAGAAAACTGGTAGCAAAAACCCATCTGATAAAGGGGCCTTCTTCACACAAGAGTGCTGGCAGCACACACACATGCAGTTCAGAACCAGACCAAGGGCTGCTTAGAGTAGTGATTCTCAAACTATAGCTTGCATCGGAACCCCTGGAGGGCTTGTTGAAACACAGATTTTGGGGACGCACCCCCTCCCCTGACATTTTTGACTTTGTAGGTCTGGAATAGGCCCTGAGAATGTGCGTTTCTAACAAGTTCCCGGATGATTTTGCAGCTGCTGGTCTGAAGATCACATTTTGAAAACCACTATGTAGAGTTAACTTCTAAAGGGGCTTCATTTCCTCACCAACACTGGAAGAATGGAGAAACCTTTTCCCCAGTTCCTCCTTTGAGATTTGTAGAGCTGTGTTAGGACCAAAAGTCTTTTCTGAAGCCAAAGTGTAGGTATGGCTGAGGCACGTTATAGCACCAAGGGAAAGAAAAATCTGACTCCATTGACTTTTAGGGCCCATCTGCTTAATTCTGGCCTCTCCTCTACATGTCCAATGCCTGTCACATTTTTTGGAAATTATTTTTATTTTTTAAATTCACAAATAATTACATATACTTATGGCATAAAACATGTTTTTATATATGTACATATTGTGGAATGACTAAATTAAGGTAATTAACATCTATTACCACACATTTTTTTTTGTGGTAGAACACTTACACTACTCTCAGCAATTTTCAAGTATGTGTTATATTGCTGTTAACTATAACTGATATATTGTACAATTGATTTTCTGAACTTATTCCACCTAACTAAACCTTTGTATCATTTGACCAACATCTCCCCAGTCCCTCCCTCACCCAGCCCTTGATAACCATCATTCTACTCTCTGCTTCTGAGTTTGACTTTTTAAGATTGTACATATCAGTGAGATCATGTGGTATTTGTCTTTCTGGGGCAAGGCCTGATATTTTACCAGCTTGACTTTTGTGCTTGGTACTCATAAAATAATTTATATGCACAACCCCCCGCCCACACTGGTCCTCAAAGTCAGTCTCACAGGTATAATATTTTTTCAGGCAGTAGGGTGAGGGGGAAAGCAGTAATGTTTATTGGGCATCTTCTATGGACCAGGCCTTTTAAGCAATATCAGTTGACCTCATCTGATCTTTACAACAGCTCTGTGAAGTCTGCATTGTGCTTGGAGGAACCTGAGGTTCAGAGGGATTTAAGGACTCACCCAAGGTGAGGAACTTGGCGGTCATGGTGTAGGGGTTGAGAATCACTCCTCCCTGCTGCAGAATTTCCCAAGGCAGCCTTCTAACAGTGATACAACATCTCTCCTTCAATTCTGAAGACCTTGGAATGGGGATGGGAAGTTAGAAGACCAACATCTATTGAGCACCTACTTATTTAAATAAATGTCATATTGATAAATGCTATCAATGTATAACATTTAAATCTGTGAGTCAGGCATTTATATGTCTGTTTTCAGATGAAAAATGAAGGTTCAGGGACATTGATCACATTGCTCGGAGTATATCTGTACTCTGAGCCTTCTCCTCAGGTTGGTCTAGGTGGATATCTTCTGACCAAAAACTGATAGGAATCAAATATTTTCACAGTCAAAGCAGCTTCTGCTTTTCTACCAAGGCTCTTCCAAGACTTCTGGGAATGGATAATAATGTTTTCCGGTTCTACTTCACCCTGAGCACAAGGGAAGGCTGGTCCTTGAATGAACCTGCACTCAAAAAATCAAACTAAACACCAGATATTTCAGATTGGCATAAGTGCAAATCAGAGTGCTGGGCTTTACTTGTATTTGCGGACGTGCTATAGTCCCGGAGTCAAGGTGCCAGGGTCCTGGGAGCAACAAACGCATTCCCAGTGATTTATTGTTGAAAAACCCTGTGATCAGCCTACCCAAAGGCCTTGTCCCCGCCGCCTTGCCTCACCCACGTATGTTCAGTTTGTAATTCTATTTCCTTTTGCTGCAAAATATCTGCCTCAGTTTACCTTTTTAACGGGAGCCTCTGGCTTGGAAATCCCCAAAATGCATACTTTATCTGTGTTGTGGGTTTGTTTAACATCTATCTCCTCAAGACTCACTTGCTGAATTCCTAACTCTCACAGTGTGACTGTATTGGAGGTAGGGGCTTTAAAGAGGTGATTAAAATGAAGAGTGGGTCCTAATCCAATATGACTGATGTCCTTATAAGAGAGTAGCTTTAGGACACAAAAGGAAGGCTATGGAAGACAGAGTGAGATATGACCACCTGCAAGCGAAGGAGAGAGGCCTCAGAAAAAACCAACCCTGCTGACACCTTGGGCTCCAACTTCTAGCCGCTAGAACTGTGAAAACATAAATGTATGCTGCTTGAGCCATCTGGTCTGTGCTACTTAGTTATGACACCCCGAGCAAACTGATATAATCAGTTTGACAAATGCATCCCAAGTCATTAGTAACCAGTGGGCGTACTTTGTGTAGCCACAAAAAGGTTAACTAAGGGCCAGGCTTATGTAAAAAGAAAGCAAAGATTTATAAATAAATGCCTGTGTCATTCATTTATTCAATAAGCATTGCTGAAAATCTAAGACATTCCGGGCACTGTGAATGCCAAAATGAGTGGAATCCCAAACACAGGGAACTCACAATGGACATTTTAAGAAGCCCAGAAAATCCCCTGGACTCAGGCTATCTGCCTCCCCAACTAGCTTGAGGCTGGGACCTGAGTCCCTCCCTTTTGTGGAAGTACTAACTTCCTCAGGCCTCTACTTCAAAGAGCAAACACCCAGGACAGGGAGCCCATCAAGCTCCATCCTCAGCTTCCATGCATTCCTCAGTTTATCCGATTGACACACTTGAGAGGGAAAGTCCAGGCAAAACTCGAGAGGGATATGATGGGGGAAAATAGTTTTCTTTTTTAAAAAAATGGGGAGGAGGATGGACAGGAAAAGTGGCAGGAACCAGGGAGACCAAAGTTCTTAAAACAATATTCAAGGATTACAAACCACACTGACACCCGGAATCTACCGGAGATAGACTCACATCAGACATCATATGGCTTCTGATTCTTGGTCTGTCTTTTTCTGCATGTGATGGAGTGGACTGTCCTTCTGCAGCTCCAGTAGGTACAGATGACTGCATCACACTGGCTTCAAATGCATAAGTTAACAGCAAACTAATGATTTTCTTCTAGCTAGCCTATAATTACACATGTACACATTTATCCACCTGGGCAAAATTTACAACTGGCTGGTTTCCCTTCAATACCACAGGATGAGATTAAAGGGAGGTGAGGAAGAGTCCAGCCATGGTGAATCTACAGCAAAAGGTAGGACTCAGGCAAAATATGCATGGCAAAAGACAGCCACAGTCAGCAGGATGATGCCATTGACGTTCGTCACTGTCCTCCACAAAGGCTTCTCAGAGGTGTCCGTCATCTTCATCTTCATGGCTTTCTCCTCTTCCTCAGTCATCTTGGGTGCACTCTGCTGCTCCAGCCCACAAAATAGGTCATAGACTCTCCTGAAGAATCCTTTTTTCTTCTCAGGAACTTCTGTGTCTGGGCAAAGGCATAGAAGAATTATTGGACACAGAAGCAGGACGGACTAGAAAAGTTTCCAGAGGAGATGACATACCATGAAGTATCTGCTATTCTGCAGAAATTTTCCCAAAATGAGAAATTTCCCAAAATTTCCCCCATATTTTCTTGTTTTAAGGAATGAAAACGGTAGAAAATGTTCCGATAAACTTAATGACAAAACGATCTTACTGTCTACATCCTTAGGATCAGCCAGCCTAAGTTTTATCTCTGTCAGGCCCAGTGCAAATTCATTTTGATTTGGAACAGTCAGATCAAATAATAGTTTATAATAAAGGCATATTAATAATAGACTGGGGAATTGTGCCATAGGAAGGGAAACTCAACTCTGAAACACAAAATCTCGTATCTGTTCACTACATCACCAGAAAGCAATCTGGCTGGCTGGCTGGCATGACTCAGGAGTGCTTTCATTACATCTGTCAGTTCTAAGGCTTCACAACAGACCTAGCCAGGTGATAAGAATTGGTCTGAACAGCTCCTGATGCAGTGCAGCAATGAGCAATACTTCCCGGGCTTAGGATCTAATGTCACATATCAACACTGCTTAGTCAAACTGTCCACACCTGGCCCTGATGCTCAAATTGAATACCCACCAAGGGAACTGATTCCCTCCTCTGACCAGGTGTGGCCCTGGAGGTAGACAAACCTGGTTTCAAATGCCCACTCTGCCACTCACTAGATAAGAGATCAAGCCCACTGCGTTTTCAGCACCACAGTCACAGACCCTGCAAAGCACTTTCCCATTTTTACAAGTCACTGAATTTTATCTTTATTTTTTAAGAGAGAGAGTCTTGCCCTGTTGCCCAGGCTGGAGTGCAGTGGGGCAATCATAGCTCACTACAGCCATGAACTCCTGGGTTCGAATGATCCCCCCAACTCAGTCTCCTTAGTAGCTAAGCTGGGACTACAGGTGCGTGCCACCATGACCAGTTAAAATATTTTTTTGTAGAGTGTCTCAGTATGTTGCCCAGGCTGGTCTTGAACTCCTGGACTCAAGCAATCCTGTCACCTCAGCATCCCAAAGTGTTGGGATTACAGATGTAGGTCATGCCCAGCCTCACAGAATTTTAGCTTTAAAACATCACAGAATTTTAGCTTTAAAATGTCACAGAATTTTAGAACTGGAAAGAATCCCAGTGACCAAATTCACACATGAGTCAGAATTGGGGCCAAAACCTAGCTTTATGGTCTTGTTAATTCACCTCCCTTATCTTCAGGTATCAGAAGAATTGGATAAATAATACCTTCTTCATTGTACTAATGAAGAATTTAATGATTTAATGAGAGAGCCTCTAGCTCTTATTGTGGTAAAGCCTCTACCACAGTGAGACCCTCTGACACTCAAAATACTCCTAATCTGTGTCCCTTGACACAGTAGATGTCAAAAAGTGTAAGTCTCTTTCCATTCTCTCTTTTGTCTCACACACTCACACCTGTCCCCTTTGACTCACTCCACCAAAATAGAAGAGTGGGGAAGAAGGAGTTAAGAGGCTAGGATCACTGACCACCTCAAATGAGAAATACATGGCTTTCTGGGTCAATAAAAAGTTGAATGGCCAACCAGGTGCAGTGGGTTACGCCTGTAATCCCAACACTTTGGGAGGCTGAGGTGGGTGGATCACGAGTCAGGAGATTGAGACCATCCCGGCTAACATGGTGAAACCCCATCTCTACTAAAAAAAAAAAATCAAAAAATTAACCGGGCGTGGTGGCAGGCGACTGTAGTCCCAGCTACTTGGGAGGCAGAGGTAGGAGAATGGTGTGAATCTGGGAGGTGGAGCTTGCAGTGAGCCGAGATTGCACCACTGCACTCCAGCCTGGGTGACAGAGTAAGACTCTGTCTCAAAAAAAAAAAAAAAAAAAAAAAAGTTGTATGGTCTTAGGAAATTCTCTGTGTCACATTTTCCTGTTCTGGAAAGGCAGGAAAATTGGAAGAATTGTACTTGCATTATCTGCCTTAAGAGGATGATGTAGTGCTGAAATGAATCACTAAAGTGTCTGCAATTAAAATATGTTATGATCATACCGTTATCAATGATGATGATGACGGTGGTGGTGGTGGTGAGGATGATGATAATAAAGGGACAATCATGCACCTGCAAAGCTTCCTTGTGTTGCTGTCACATTCACATGGTGAATGTGACACTTATGGTCTGTAAAAGCCCTCAAGAGAGCTTAGTTTATTGTGCTTTAATAGGGTAGGGTGTTCAGTCTGATTTCACCCTAAGTTCTTGAAGACACAACAGAATTTGAGTGCTGCCGTGAACTTCAGAAGTCGCCAAGTCAAATCTCCAGCCAGTATGGAAGTTCCCTCTACAGAATCCTTGACAGATGTACACATACTGCTCATCCCTGTCCAGACCGACTCAATTAGAGAACTCTTCCTTCAAAGCAATAATGATGGTGGTAATTAGAGCCAATTCTTATAGCAGAGCATAAGAGGCATGAGTTTTCATTTAGAGTAGTACTTTTATATGACAAATCTGAGCTTTAGAACAATGTAATCACTTTCCCAGAGTAGTAGGAAGAGAATTCATGATTCAATCCCAGTTCTTCCTGATTCCGAATCTCATAGTCTGTCTCTGCACTATCTTGCCTCCTTACGCTGAGTTAAAATTGGATGAATTCTTTTCACCCACCAGTGTTAAGTCTGCCCTCTGGCATAAAAATAATCTCTTCTTCCATAATAAGACTTTTTGACACTCAAAATACTCCTAATCCATGTCCCTTTAAAATCTATGATATTCTCACACAGTGTGGAGATATTTTTGGAGGTAGGAGAAGTAGAGGGCATGTTCCTGCTTGCTTGCTCCAGGGAAGCAGGAAGGGGCTGTTTTCAGCACCGTGGCCAGCTCCTGAGGCGCCAGGCTCCCTCCAGTATTTGCAGCATCACAAGTTTGAGAATTGAAAGGTCCTCGAAGATCAAGAGCAGACTGTAACAAAGCTGAGACCTTAGGCACATCCTCTCCCTCCCTAAGCCTCAATTTACATGTCTATAAAATGAGGTGATAAGACCAAATTATCTCTAGGGCTCTTTCCCGAGTTAGGATTCTATGGTATTCCTGATGGCCAGATTCAGAACTTGTTCTGAGCTACACACACCTGTGCTCTCCTTCAGATGGAGTGATGAGGCCTCCAGCCCAGCACCAGGTAAAGCAC
>NW_022324847.1:0-4879 GCF_002776525.5 Piliocolobus tephrosceles | reverse complement strand
GTAATCAGAACAGAACAGAACAGGACAGGGACTTTCACAACGCTTGTTCATACAACGTCTGGAATCTATGGATAACATAACCGGTTAGGTCAGGGGTTGATCTTTAACCAGGCCCAGCCGCCCGGGCTGTCTGCCTGTGGATTTCATTTCTGCCTTTTAGTCTTTTCATTCCCCCCTTTTAACAGGTGCCTTTTAAGAGCCAATCTTGGGTCTTAGATGTCTGACTCTGCTGTTATGACGGGCTGGTACTGGGCTCTAAGGACCATTAGTTGGACAGTGTGGATTTTACGGGACCCATAGGGACAACCGACATTCTGTTCAACCCAAGAATTTTTACAATAGGTGATTTGTTGGTCAAAGAGAAAACAGATAGCGAGGGTGACCTTTCCCGGTTGTGCGGCAAAATCAGAGAAATTTAGATAGATGGCCGTTTGACACCCTGCAGGGTGGCAGTCAGCCGTTGCCAAGACCTGGCTCTCTTTTTGTGTCTGGGCATGGTCGGTCCAATTCTCAGTTAAGTAAAAACGCCAAGCAAACGGGGATGAGGCCCCCTGTGATTGGGTCTCCCAGATAAAGGCCTGTACAAGCAAAAGCGTTGTGAGGGAAAGGGATATCATATTTACAGTTTAGGTTGTTGACGGCACAAGGTGAGTTTTAGAGGATTGTCTTTAGTCCGGTCGATCGTCCAAGCTGCTGGCGGTCCGATGAGGTCCGAGACTGGATCCACTGGTTTGGTGTGTTTGTAATGGATCCAGGCAGCGATTCCTTCCACCTTGAGTGCGGTTGGTGTTGTCAAGATTATCTGGAACGGTCCTTTCCACCTCGGCTCTAAGGTCTCTTGCCGATGGCGTCTGATGAGAACCCAATCTCCTGGCTGGAACTGATGTGGTTCGAGTGGAGGTCCTGTTTTGTACAGCTCTCTTAGGTTAGGCCAGACCTCCTCATGAACTTTCTGTAGAGTTTGTAGGGAGAATAAGAGTTTAAGACTATCATCGGCTCCGGTTTTAATGAGATTGTCTTTCAGGTCAGGGATGATAGGGGGAGGCCGGCCATACATAATTTCATAAGGGGTAAGTCCTAATTTGTAAGGGGAGTTACACACTCTGAACAGAGAGTAGGGGAGAAGGAATACCCAGTTAGCGCCAGTCTCCATGGTCAATTTAGTTAGGGTCTCTTTTAATGTTCTATTCATTCTTTCTACCTGCCCTGAGCTCTGGGGGTGGTATTCACAATGTAATTTCCAATCAGCCCCGAGAATGGAAGCCAGTCCCTGACTTACCTTAGCGACGAAGGCAGGCCCATTGTCTGATCCTATCATAACTGGGAATCCATACCTGGGCAAGATTTCTTCTAGGATTTTTTTCGCCACAACCTGAGCAGTCTCTCTCTTTGTGGGGAAAGCTTCCGTCCATCCTGAAAAGGTATCTACAAAGACTAGCAAGTATTTATATCCATATTTTCCTGGTTTTATTTCTGTGAAGTCAACTTCCCAATAGGCCACAGGTCTGTCTCCTCTCTGCCTTTTTCCACTGCTTTGGGGTTGGTTACCTGCCTTATTGAGTTGGCAAACTGCACAGCTTTTGACTACTTGATCAGCCTTTCTGGAGGCGTCTTTAATTTTTAGTTTAGAGCGTCTTATTAAGTCCAGTATTCACCGCGAGCCTAAATGGGTGCTCCGATGGATTTGTTCTAACACTCGTTGTCCTAATTTTTCTGGGAGTATGATGTTATTTTCAGAGTCTTTCCACCAATTATTAAGGATTTGGGCCATGGGAAGTTTGTCTATCCACTGAAGGTCACTCTCTGAGTATTCTGGATTTGGGGGTAACTCTTTGGGCCCCGGGTCAGGTAGTTGTAGGGCTAGTAGTTGTGTGAGAGTTTTAGCCACATTTTTAGCAGTCTGATCGGCCAAGTTATTTCCTCAGGAGACTGAGTCAGTAGCCTTTTGGTGTCCTGGGCAGTGGACTATTGCTAGCT
The DNA here is from genome assembly GCF_002776525.5 of Piliocolobus tephrosceles. Lineage (NCBI taxonomy): Eukaryota > Metazoa > Chordata > Mammalia > Primates > Cercopithecidae > Piliocolobus > Piliocolobus tephrosceles. Next base: position 2,902 of record NW_022324847.1, on the reverse strand, counting down.
TTCTGGGTCCCCAAAGGGCTGCTAGTAAGGCTAGAATTTCTTCCTTATTTTTGATATTTTTCCTTTCTGCCGTGAGGAGCCCCCTTTCTCTGTATATTGCCCCATGTATGTAGGCGGTAGCAAAAGCGTACCGACTGTCAGTATATATTGTCAGTTTGTGGTCTCTTCCCATTTTTAGGGCTTGGGTTAAAGCCACTAATTCAGCTTTTTGAGCTGATGTCCCCGGGGGCAAAGGCTCTGCCCAAACTATTTCGGTTTCTGAAGTTACCGCTGCCCCTGCATACCTTTGTCCTTGGTAGACGAAACTGCTCCCATCGGTGAACCAGATGAGGTCGGCGTCGGGCAGTTGGGCGGTCTTGCAGGTCTTCCCTGACTCTGTGCACCTGGGCCAATATCTCGGAGCAGTCATGGAACCGGGTTTCTAAGTCCGGATTTGGCAGTAGTGACGCAGGGTTCAGGGTCGTTGGGGGCAGGAAGGTTATCCTGAGGGGGTTTAGCAGTAGCCCCTGGTAGTGGGTGAGCCGGGCATTGCTAATCCATCGATCAGGCGGCTGTCTGAGAACGCCTTCGATGGCATGTGGAGTAGTGACCCGTAGTTCCTGGCCCATGATCAGTTTATCAGCATTTTGCACCATCAAAGTGGTTGCTGCGATTATTCGGAGGCAGGGAGGCCATCCTGCGGCTACTGGGTCCAACTTTTTGACAGATAGGCAACTGGCCTCCGCCAGGGGCCTAAATACTGAGTTAATACCGCTTTGGCAATGCCCCTGCTTTCGTCCATGTATAAGTGGAAGGGCTTGGAGACATCAGGGAGTCCTAGCGCGGGGGCTGATAACAGAGCAGTTTTGATCTGTTGGAAGGCCAACTCAGCCTCTTCCGTCCAATTGAAGGGCTGCTTTTCCTTTGTTGCCTGGTATAGGGGCTTGGCTAACTCTGCAAACCCGTGTATCCATAACCTACAGAACCCCGCCGACCCCAGGAATTCTCTTACTTGTCGCGTTGATTGGGGTCTAGGGATACGTAGGACTGTCTCTCTCCGGGCACTGGTTAACCAACATTGTCCCCCTTTTAACAGGTATCCCAGATAGATTACCTCTGATTTGCAGATTTGAGCCTTTTTTGCTGAGGCCCGGTAGCCTAGCTTCCCCAAAGTCTTTAGGAGGTCTTCGGTTCCTTGAACACAGGCTTCCGGGGATTTGGCCGCTACTAAAAGATCATCAACGTACTGCAAAAGAGTTATTTCAGGGTGTTGCCGTCGGTACTCACCCAGATCTTCGTGGAGGGTTTTGTCGAACAGGGTTGGCGAGTTCTTGAATCCCTGTGGCAATCTGGTCCATGTTAGCTGGCCGTTTATACCCCTCTCGGGGTCTGTCCATTCAAATGCAAAAAGCTCTTGACTTTTTGGAGCCAAGGGTAGGCTGAAAAAAGCATCTTTTAAATCAAGGACAGTATACCACTGTTTTTCAGGGTTCAAAGTACTTAGGAGGGTATATGGGTTGGGTACGGTGGGGTGTATGTCCATGACTCTTTTGTTGACTTCTCTCAAATCTTGCACCAGCCTATAGTCTTTACTATTAGGTTTACGGACAGGTAACAACGGAGTGTTCCACGGCAAATGACAGGCGCGCAGAACTCCTTGATCTGAGAGTCGGCGGTTGTGGGGCGTAATTCCCTCTAAATCTTCTAATTTTTGGAGTTTTTTCTTAATGTCTGGGGCTGCCTGGTTTACAAAGGACATAACAACAGCTGCTTGGTTCTCGGGGGCCTCTGGGTCCATAGGGGTAAACTGCCTAAAGGCTTCCATTAACCTTTCTAAATAAACAGCTGGGCTTTCTGTCTTTCCCTGCAGTACAGAGTATACTTTGGCCAAATTAGTGGGCTTGCGAGCGGCAGCCCAGAGACCCGCCATTAGAATCTGGCGATAAACGAGTAGCCTTCCCCTACCTTCTGCCGTGTTGTAATCCCATCTAGGTCTGGTCAGAGGGAAAGCTGCATTGATGAGGTCAGGATTGGCGGTCGGGTGGCCGTCATCTCCGGGAACCAGTTTTCTGGCCTCAACCTGTATTCTTTCTCGCTCCTCCGTCGTGAACAGAATCCGGAGGAGCTGCTGACAGTCATCCCAGGTGGGTTGGTGGGTGAACATAACACTGTCTAGAAGGGCCGTTAGGTCTTTGGGGTTATCTGAGAACCGGGCATTCTGGGTTTTCCAGTTGTATAAGTCACTGGTGGAAAATGGCCAATACTGGAGCCTAGGGTTGCCCGTATCATCAGGGGGTCCTATTTCCCTCAGGGGGAGTGCCACAGTGGAATTGGGGGGCCGCGAGATCGTCTCACGTTGGGTGCGTCCACGCGTTCCTCCCGCTGGCCCCCCAGAATTACTTTCGTTCTGGATTGCCACTGGCGCAGCTGCTGCCTCTCGTTCCTCGTGCCCTCCCGGGAGAGCAGCCGGCGGGGCCTGAAGTTGAGGATCGGGGTGAGGGAGATAAGGTGGGGGTTCCAAAGACAGAGGGTCCTGACTGTCGGGCAACACAGGGACGGGGGGGGGTGTGGATGGAGATTTTGGTTTGTGAGAGTTTTCCACTGGTCGTGCCACCAGTGCTTTACATGGCTCCGGGGCAAGTACGAAAGGAGTTAGCCAGGGTGGCGGGTTTTCCACAAGGTCTTGCCATACCAAGATGTAGGGGATCTGATCAGGATGCCCCGAACGTCCTGGTAGGAAAATTTTAGTTTTTACCTTAGTGATAATAGGGAGGCAAAATGTTCCCTCGGGAGGCCACCCTACACCAAAAGTGGGCCACTCTGAGCGGCAGAAGGTTATCAATTTTCCTTTCTTTAGCTCTACACTAAGGTCATAGCCCCTAGCTTTGACATCTTTAAAGTTATTTACAAGGAGAGAGAGTGG
>NW_022324846.1:0-4879 GCF_002776525.5 Piliocolobus tephrosceles | reverse complement strand
CCACTCTCTCTCCTTGTAAATAACTTTAAAGATGTCAAAGCTAGGGGCTATGACCTTAGTGTAGAGCTAAAGAAAGGAAAATTGATAACCTTCTGCCGCTCAGAGTGGCCCACTTTTGGTGTAGGGTGGCCTCCCGAGGGAACATTTTGCCTCCCTATTATCACTAAGGTAAAAACTAAAATTTTCCTACCAGGACGTTCGGGGCATCCTGATCAGATCCCCTACATCTTGGTATGGCAAGACCTTGTGGAAAACCCGCCACCCTGGCTAACTCCTTTCGTACTTGCCCCGGAGCCATGTAAAGCACTGGTGGCACGACCAGTGGAAAACTCTCACAAACCAAAATCTCCATCCACACCCCCCCCCGTCCCTGTGTTGCCCGACAGTCAGGACCCTCTGTCTTTGGAACCCCCACCTTATCTCCCTCACCCCGATCCTCAACTTCAGGCCCCGCCGGCTGCTCTCCCGGGAGGGCACGAGGAACGAGAGGCAGCAGCTGCGCCAGTGGCAATCCAGAACGAAAGTAATTCTGGGGGGCCAGCGGGAGGAACGCGTGGACGCACCCAACGTGAGACGATCTCGCGGCCCCCCAATTCCACTGTGGCACTCCCCCTGAGGGAAATAGGACCCCCTGATGATACGGGCAACCCTAGGCTCCAGTATTGGCCATTTTCCACCAGTGACTTATACAACTGGAAAACCCAGAATGCCCGGTTCTCAGATAACCCCAAAGACCTAACGGCCCTTCTAGACAGTGTTATGTTCACCCACCAACCCACCTGGGATGACTGTCAGCAGCTCCTCCGGATTCTGTTCACGACGGAGGAGCGAGAAAGAATACAGGTTGAGGCCAGAAAACTGGTTCCCGGAGATGACGGCCACCCGACCGCCAATCCTGACCTCATCAATGCAGCTTTCCCTCTGACCAGACCTAGATGGGATTACAACACGGCAGAAGGTAGGGGAAGGCTACTCGTTTATCGCCAGATTCTAATGGCGGGTCTCTGGGCTGCCGCTCGCAAGCCCACTAATTTGGCCAAAGTATACTCTGTACTGCAGGGAAAGACAGAAAGCCCAGCTGTTTATTTAGAAAGGTTAATGGAAGCCTTTAGGCAGTTTACCCCTATGGACCCAGAGGCCCCCGAGAACCAAGCAGCTGTTGTTATGTCCTTTGTAAACCAGGCAGCCCCAGACATTAAGAAAAAACTCCAAAAATTAGAAGATTTAGAGGGAATTACGCCCCACAACCGCCGACTCTCAGATCAAGGAGTTCTGCGCGCCTGTCATTTGCCGTGGAACACTCCGTTGTTACCTGTCCGTAAACCTAATAGTAAAGACTATAGGCTGGTGCAAGATTTGAGAGAAGTCAACAAAAGAGTCATGGACATACACCCCACCGTACCCAACCCATATACCCTCCTAAGTACTTTGAACCCTGAAAAACAGTGGTATACTGTCCTTGATTTAAAAGATGCTTTTTTCAGCCTACCCTTGGCTCCAAAAAGTCAAGAGCTTTTTGCATTTGAATGGACAGACCCCGAGAGGGGTATAAACGGCCAGCTAACATGGACCAGATTGCCACAGGGATTCAAGAACTCGCCAACCCTGTTCGACAAAACCCTCCACGAAGATCTGGGTGAGTACCGACGGCAACACCCTGAAATAACTCTTTTGCAGTACGTTGATGATCTTTTAGTAGCGGCCAAATCCCCGGAAGCCTGTGTTCAAGGAACCGAAGACCTCCTAAAGACTTTGGGGAAGCTAGGCTACCGGGCCTCAGCAAAAAAGGCTCAAATCTGCAAATCAGAGGTAATCTATCTGGGATACCTGTTAAAAGGGGGACAATGTTGGTTAACCAGTGCCCGGAGAGAGACAGTCCTACGTATCCCTAGACCCCAATCAACGCGACAAGTAAGAGAATTCCTGGGGTCGGCGGGGTTCTGTAGGTTATGGATACACGGGTTTGCAGAGTTAGCCAAGCCCCTATACCAGGCAACAAAGGAAAAGCAGCCCTTCAATTGGACGGAAGAGGCTGAGTTGGCCTTCCAACAGATCAAAACTGCTCTGTTATCAGCCCCCGCGCTAGGACTCCCTGATGTCTCCAAGCCCTTCCACTTATACATGGACGAAAGCAGGGGCATTGCCAAAGCGGTATTAACTCAGTATTTAGGCCCCTGGCGGAGGCCAGTTGCCTATCTGTCAAAAAGTTGGACCCAGTAGCCGCAGGATGGCCTCCCTGCCTCCGAATAATCGCAGCAACCACTTTGATGGTGCAAAATGCTGATAAACTGATCATGGGCCAGGAACTACGGGTCACTACTCCACATGCCATCGAAGGCGTTCTCAGACAGCCGCCTGATCGATGGATTAGCAATGCCCGGCTCACCCACTACCAGGGGCTACTGCTAAACCCCCTCAGGATAACCTTCCTGCCCCCAACGACCCTGAACCCTGCGTCACTACTGCCAAATCCGGACTTAGAAACCCGGTTCCATGACTGCTCCGAGATATTGGCCCAGGTGCACAGAGTCAGGGAAGACCTGCAAGACCGCCCAACTGCCCGACGCCGACCTCATCTGGTTCACCGATGGGAGCAGTTTCGTCTACCAAGGACAAAGGTATGCAGGGGCAGCGGTAACTTCAGAAACCGAAATAGTTTGGGCAGAGCCTTTGCCCCCGGGGACATCAGCTCAAAAAGCTGAATTAGTGGCTTTAACCCAAGCCCTAAAAATGGGAAGAGACCACAAACTGACAATATATACTGACAGTCGGTACGCTTTTGCTACCGCCTACATACATGGGGCAATATACAGAGAAAGGGGGCTCCTCACGGCAGAAAGGAAAAATATCAAAAATAAGGAAGAAATTCTAGCCTTACTAGCAGCCCTTTGGGGACCCAGAAAGCTAGCAATAGTCCACTGCCCAGGACACCAAAAGGCTACTGACTCAGTCTCCTGAGGAAATAACTTGGCCGATCAGACTGCTAAAAATGTGGCTAAAACTCTCACACAACTACTAGCCCTACAACTACCTGACCCGGGGCCCAAAGAGTTACCCCCAAATCCAGAATACTCAGAGAGTGACCTTCAGTGGATAGACAAACTTCCCATGGCCCAAATCCTTAATAATTGGTGGAAAGACTCTGAAAATAACATCATACTCCCAGAAAAATTAGGACAACGAGTGTTAGAACAAATCCATCGGAGCACCCATTTAGGCTCGCGGTGAATACTGGACTTAATAAGACGCTCTAAACTAAAAATTAAAGACGCCTCCAGAAAGGCTGATCAAGTAGTCAAAAGCTGTGCAGTTTGCCAACTCAATAAGGCAGGTAACCAACCCCAAAGCAGTGGAAAAAGGCAGAGAGGAGACAGACCTGTGGCCTATTGGGAAGTTGACTTCACAGAAATAAAACCAGGAAAATATGGATATAAATACTTGCTAGTCTTTGTAGATACCTTTTCAGGATGGACGGAAGCTTTCCCCACAAAGAGAGAGACTGCTCAGGTTGTGGCGAAAAAAATCCTAGAAGAAATCTTGCCCAGGTATGGATTCCCAGTTATGATAGGATCAGACAATGGGCCTGCCTTCGTCGCTAAGGTAAGTCAGGGACTGGCTTCCATTCTCGGGGCTGATTGGAAATTACATTGTGAATACCACCCCCAGAGCTCAGGGCAGGTAGAAAGAATGAATAGAACATTAAAAGAGACCCTAACTAAATTGACCATGGAGACTGGCGCTAACTGGGTATTCCTTCTCCCCTACTCTCTGTTCAGAGTGTGTAACTCCCCTTACAAATTAGGACTTACCCCTTATGAAATTATGTATGGCCGGCCTCCCCCTATCATCCCTGACCTGAAAGACAATCTCATTAAAACCGGAGCCGATGATAGTCTTAAACTCTTATTCTCCCTACAAACTCTACAGAAAGTTCATGAGGAGGTCTGGCCTAACCTAAGAGAGCTGTACAAAACAGGACCTCCACTCGAACCACATCAGTTCCAGCCAGGAGATTGGGTTCTCATCAGACGCCATCGGCAAGAGACCTTAGAGCCGAGGTGGAAAGGACCGTTCCAGATAATCTTGACAACACCAACCGCACTCAAGGTGGAAGGAATCGCTGCCTGGATCCATTACAAACACACCAAACCAGTGGATCCAGTCTCGGACCTCATCGGACCGCCAGCAGCTTGGACGATCGACCGGACTAAAGACAATCCTCTAAAACTCACCTTGTGCCGTCAACAACCTAAACTGTAAATATGATATCCCTTTCCCTCACAACGCTTTTGCTTGTACAGGCCTTTATCTGGGAGACCCAATCACAGGGGGCCTCATCCCCGTTTGCTTGGCGTTTTTACTTAACTGAGAATTGGACCGACCATGCCCAGACACAAAAAGAGAGCCAGGTCTTGGCAACGGCTGACTGCCACCCTGCAGGGTGTCAAACGGCCATCTATCTAAATTTCTCTGATTTTGCCGCACAACCGGGAAAGGTCACCCTCGCTATCTGTTTTCTCTTTGACCAACAAATCACCTATTGTAAAAATTCTTGGGTTGAACAGAATGTCGGTTGTCCCTATGGGTCCCGTAAAATCCACACTGTCCAACTAATGGTCCTTAGAGCCCAGTACCAGCCCGTCATAACAGCAGAGTCAGACATCTAAGACCCAAGATTGGCTCTTAAAAGGCACCTGTTAAAAGGGGGGAATGAAAAGACTAAAAGGCAGAAATGAAATCCACAGGCAGACAGCCCGGGCGGCTGGGCCTGGTTAAAGATCAACCCCTGACCTAACCGGTTATGTTATCCATAGATTCCAGACGTTGTATGAACAAGCGTTGTGAAAGTCCCTGTCCTGTTCTGTTCTGTTCTGATTAC
>NW_022324845.1:0-1776 GCF_002776525.5 Piliocolobus tephrosceles | reverse complement strand
TTTTTGCAGTTACAAGATTGGGATTGGTTGACATTTTGAAGTTTGAACATTCGGCAGTTTCTGATTGGCTCCGCCATTTTTTAAACTACAAATGTCTAGGGGTTTTTTTTTAGACAAACTGCTTGCTTAACCATGGGTGGGAGGGGGGTGGTTTCGATTGAGCAAGCAGGGGGTACGTGACTGGGAGCTGCAAGCACCGGTAATCAGAACAGAACAGGACAGGACAGGACAGGGACTTTCACAACGCTTGTCCATACAACGTCTGGAATCTATAGATAACATAACCGGTTAGGTCAGGGGTCGATCTTTAACCAGGCCCAGGGTGCCGTCCGGGCTGTCTGCCTGTGGATTTCATTTCTGCCTTTTAGTCTTTTCATTCCTCCCTGTCTCTGGTACCTTTAAGAGCCAATCTTGGGTCTTATACTGATTCTGTTGTCATGACGGGCTGGTATTGGGCTCTAAGGACCATTAGTTGGACTGTGTTGATTCTATCTTTTTTTTTTTTTTTTTTTTGAGACGGAGTCTTGCTCTGTCGCCCAGGCTGGAGTGCAGTGGCCAGATCTCAGCTCACTGCAACCTCTGCCTCCCGGGTTCACACCATTCTCCCGCCTCAGCCTCCTGAGTAGCTGGGACCACAGGCGCCCGCCACCTCGCCCGGCTAATTTTTGTGTATTTTTAGTAGAGACGGGGTTTCGCCGTGTTAGCCAGGATGGTCTCGATCTCCTGACCTCGTGATCCACCCGTCTCGGCCTCCCAAAGTGCTGGGATTACAGGCTTGAGCCACCGCGCCCGGCCTGATTCTATCTTTAATAAAGTTTATAATTTTGGATATTATGCAGGGCCCTATGGTAAGGAGGAGGAGTAGGCTAAGTAGTGGCCGCATGAGGGGCATTAGGAGGGAGTACATGGAGGATGCCCACCAACTATCAGCTGCAGAGGTAAATTTTTGTTGTTGTAATTCTATGCTGAGTTTGTGTAGCTGTTGGACCCGTGTCTCTACTAACCCTAATTCATTTATGTAAAAACAACATTCTTCTTTGAGAAAGAGACAAGTGTCCCCTTTTTCAGCTGTTAGTAGGTCTAGGGCGCGTCGGTTTTGTAAGGTAACCTGGGCGAGGGAAGTTAGTTGTCTTTGTAAGGAGGCTAGGGATTCGGCAGAGGCTTCCATAGCCATGGAGAATTGTTGGGAGAGTTTAGCAGTTGTGAGTAGAGAATGGCCTAGGGCCCCTCCCGCCAGTCCTGCTGCAACTACGGATGTGGCGAGTGAGACGCCGGCCACCAGGGGAAGAAATATAGCCTGTTTTGTTCTGGGGGATGGTATGCTGTCCCATATGTTGTCCCATCCCAGATATTCTGCAGGGGTTCGTAAGGTTAATTGGGGAACCAGTGTGACAGGGAGGCATAAGAGGGTCTTAGTGGCCTGGGTGGAAAGATTTTTATGTAGCGTTCCATTGCATCAGAAGAAAGAACCATGAGGGGCGAACAGGGTTGTGTTAGGAGAAGAGGTCGTATTGCAGAGGGAGGTGCTAGCATTTGAGTAGCAGAATGAGACCTGTGTTTGCCCGGGGCTCAAGAATAGGGGGACACCAGAGAGGAGGAAGGATCCTGAGCTGTGTGTAGGAGAATTATTGAAGGGGCCCGTGAGTGGGACGGCCGCCAGGGGTGGTCGCCCTAGGGCAGCACAGAAGAAGCACGCAGAGAGATTGCCTAGACCGGTGGCGTTTGCAAGCAGTAATCCCTCTCTTAGTAGAGATAACCAAGAGAAGGGGCGGGGGG
>NW_022324844.1:0-1776 GCF_002776525.5 Piliocolobus tephrosceles | reverse complement strand
CCCCCCGCCCCTTCTCTTGGTTATCTCTACTAAGAGAGGGATTACTGCTTGCAAACGCCACCGGTCTAGGCAATCTCTCTGCGTGCTTCTTCTGTGCTGCCCTAGGGCGACCACCCCTGGCGGCCGTCCCACTCACGGGCCCCTTCAATAATTCTCCTACACACAGCTCAGGATCCTTCCTCCTCTCTGGTGTCCCCCTATTCTTGAGCCCCGGGCAAACACAGGTCTCATTCTGCTACTCAAATGCTAGCACCTCCCTCTGCAATACGACCTCTTCTCCTAACACAACCCTGTTCGCCCCTCATGGTTCTTTCTTCTGATGCAATGGAACGCTACATAAAAATCTTTCCACCCAGGCCACTAAGACCCTCTTATGCCTCCCTGTCACACTGGTTCCCCAATTAACCTTACGAACCCCTGCAGAATATCTGGGATGGGACAACATATGGGACAGCATACCATCCCCCAGAACAAAACAGGCTATATTTCTTCCCCTGGTGGCCGGCGTCTCACTCGCCACATCCGTAGTTGCAGCAGGACTGGCGGGAGGGGCCCTAGGCCATTCTCTACTCACAACTGCTAAACTCTCCCAACAATTCTCCATGGCTATGGAAGCCTCTGCCGAATCCCTAGCCTCCTTACAAAGACAACTAACTTCCCTCGCCCAGGTTACCTTACAAAACCGACGCGCCCTAGACCTACTAACAGCTGAAAAAGGGGACACTTGTCTCTTTCTCAAAGAAGAATGTTGTTTTTACATAAATGAATTAGGGTTAGTAGAGACACGGGTCCAACAGCTACACAAACTCAGCATAGAATTACAACAACAAAAATTTACCTCTGCAGCTGATAGTTGGTGGGCATCCTCCATGTACTCCCTCCTAATGCCCCTCATGCGGCCACTACTTAGCCTACTCCTCCTCCTTACCATAGGGCCCTGCATAATATCCAAAATTATAAACTTTATTAAAGATAGAATCAGGCCGGGCGCGGTGGCTCAAGCCTGTAATCCCAGCACTTTGGGAGGCCGAGACGGGTGGATCACGAGGTCAGGAGATCGAGACCATCCTGGCTAACACGGCGAAACCCCGTCTCTACTAAAAATACACAAAAATTAGCCGGGCGAGGTGGCGGGCGCCTGTGGTCCCAGCTACTCAGGAGGCTGAGGCGGGAGAATGGTGTGAACCCGGGAGGCAGAGGTTGCAGTGAGCTGAGATCTGGCCACTGCACTCCAGCCTGGGCGACAGAGCAAGACTCCGTCTCAAAAAAAAAAAAAAAAAAAAGATAGAATCAACACAGTCCAACTAATGGTCCTTAGAGCCCAATACCAGCCCGTCATGACAACAGAATCAGTATAAGACCCAAGATTGGCTCTTAAAGGTACCAGAGACAGGGAGGAATGAAAAGACTAAAAGGCAGAAATGAAATCCACAGGCAGACAGCCCGGACGGCACCCTGGGCCTGGTTAAAGATCGACCCCTGACCTAACCGGTTATGTTATCTATAGATTCCAGACGTTGTATGGACAAGCGTTGTGAAAGTCCCTGTCCTGTCCTGTCCTGTTCTGTTCTGATTACCGGTGCTTGCAGCTCCCAGTCACGTACCCCCTGCTTGCTCAATCGAAACCACCCCCCTCCCACCCATGGTTAAGCAAGCAGTTTGTCTAAAAAAAAACCCCTAGACATTTGTAGTTTAAAAAATGGCGGAGCCAATCAGAAACTGCCGAATGTTCAAACTTCAAAATGTCAACCAATCCCAATCTTGTAACTGCAAAAA
>NW_022324843.1:0-1840 GCF_002776525.5 Piliocolobus tephrosceles | reverse complement strand
GGTGATATCCCCTTTATCATTTTTTATTGCGTCTATTTGATTCCTCTCTCTTTTCTTCTTTATTAGTCTTGCTAGCGGTCTGTCAATTTTGTTGATCTTTTCAAAAAACCAACTCCTGGATTCATTGATTTTTTGGAGGGTTTTTTGTGTCTCTATCTCCTTCAGTTCTGCTCTGATCTTAGTTATTTCTTGCCTTCTGCTAGCTTTTGAATGTGTTTGCTCTTGCCTCTCTAGTTCTTTTAATTGTGATGTTAGAGTGTCAATTTTAGATCTTTCCTGCTTTCTCTTGTGGGCATTTAGTGCTATAAATTTCCCTCGACACACTGCTTTAAATGTGTCCCAGAGATTCTGGTATGTTGTATCTTTGTTCTCATTGGTTTCAAAGAATATCTTTATTTCTGCCTTCATTTCGTTATGTACCCAGCAGTCATTCAGGAGCAGGTTGTTCAGTTTCCATGTAGTTGAGTGGTTTTGATTGAGTTTCTTAGTCCTGAGTTCTAGTTTGATTGCACTGTGGTCAGAGAGACAGTTTGTTATAATTTCTGTTCTTTTACATTTGCTGAGGAGTGCTTTACTTCCAATTATGTGGTCAATTTTGGAATAAGTGTGATGTGGTGCTGAGAAGAATGTATATTCTGTTGACTTGGGGTGAAGTGTTCTATAGATGTCTATTAGGTCCGCTTGTCGCAGAGATGAGTTCAATTCCTGGATACCCTTGTTAAGTTTCTGTCTCGTTGATCTGTCTAATGTTGACAGTGGAGTGTTGAAGTCTCCCATTATTATTGTATGGGAGTCTAAGTCTCTTTGTAAGTCTCTAAGGACTTGCTTTATGAATCTGGGTGCTCCTGTATTGGGTGCATATATATTTAGGATAGTTAGCTCTTCCTGTTGAATTGATCCCTTTACCATTATGTAATGGCCTTCTTTGTCTCTTTTGATCTTTGATGGTTTAAAGTCTGTTTTATCAGAGACTAGGATTGAAACCCCTGCTTTTTTTTTTTGTTCTCCATTTGCTTGGTAGATCTTCCTCCATCCCTTTATTTTCAGCTTATGTATATCTCTGCATGTGAGATGGGTCTCCTGAAGACAGCAGACTGATGGGGCTTGACTCTTTATCCAGTTTGCCAGTCTGTGTCTTTTAATTGGAGCATTTAGTCCATTTATATTTAAGGTTAATATTGTTATGTGTGAACTTGATCCTGCCATTATGATATTAACTGGTTATTTTGCTCATTAGTTGATGCAGTTTCTTCCTAGCCTCAATGGTTTATACATTTTGGCATGTTTTTGCAATGGCTGGTACCAGTTGTTCCTTTCCATGTTTAGGGCTTCCTTCAGGGTCTCCTGTAAGGCAGGCCTGGTGGTGACAAAATCTCTAAGCATTTGCTTATCTGTAAAGAATTTTATTTCTCCTTCACTTATGAAACTTAGTTTGGCTGGATATGAAATTCTGGGTTTAAAATTCTTCTCTTTAAGAACGTTGAATATTGTCCCCCACTCTCTTCTGGTTTGTAGAGTTTCTGCCGAGAGATCTGCTGTCAGTCTGATGGGCTTCCCTTTGTGGGTAACCCGACCTTTCTCTCTGGCTGCCCTTAAGATTTTTTCCTTCATTTCAACTTTGGTGAATCTGGCAATTATGTGTCTTGGAGTTGCTCTTCTGGAGGAGTATCTTTGTGGCGTTCTCTGTATTTCCTGAATTTGAATGTTGGCCTGCCCTGCTAGGTTGGGGAAGTTCTCCTGGATGATATCCTGTAGAGTGTTTTCCAATTTGGTTCCATTTTCCCCCTCACTTTCAGGCACCCCAATCAGACGTAGATTTGGTCTTTTGACATAATCCCAT
>NW_022324842.1:0-1096 GCF_002776525.5 Piliocolobus tephrosceles | reverse complement strand
TACAGAAGATTAGAGCATTTTTGCAGTTACAAGATTGGGATTGGTTGGCATTTTGAAGTTTCAACATTCGGCAGTTTCTGGTTGGCTCCCGCCCTTTTTTAAACTACAAACGTCTCGGGGTTTTTGTTTTTTAGACAAACTGCTTGCTTAACCATGGGTGGGAGGGGGGTGGTTTCGATTGAGCAAGCAGTGGGTACGTGACTGGGGGCTGCAAGCACCGGTAATCAGAACAGAACAGAACAGGACAGGGACTTTCACAATGCCTGTCCATACAACGTCTGGAATCTATAGATAACATAACCGGTTAGGTCAGGGGTCGATCTTTAACCAGGCCCAGCCGCCCGGACTGTCTGCCTGTGGATTTCATTTCTGCCTTTTAGTCTTTTCATCCCCCCCTGTCTCTGGTACCTTTAAGAGCCAATCTTGGGTCTTATACTGATTCTGTTGTCATGACGGGCTGGTATTGGGCTCTAAGGACCATTAGTTGGACTGTGTTGATTCTATCTTTAATAAAGTTTATAATTTTGGATATTATGCAGGGCCCTACGGTAAGGAGGAGGAGTAGGCTAAGTAGTGGCCCCATGAGGGGCATTAGGAGGGAGTACATGGAGGATGCCCACCAACTATCAGCTGCAGAGGTAAACTTTTGTTGTTGTAATTCTATGCTGAGTTTGTGTAGCTGTTGGACCCGTGTCTCTACTAACCCTGATTCATTTATGTAAAAACAACATTCTTCTTTGTGAAAGAGACAAGTTCCCCCTTTTTCAGCTGTTAGTAGGTCTAGGGCGCATCGGTTTTGTAAGGTAACCTGGGCGAGGGAAGTTAGTTGTCTTTGTAAGGAGGCTAGGGATTCGGCAGAGGCTTCCATAGCTATGGAGAATTGTTGGGAGAGTTTAGCAGTTGTGAGTAGAGAATGGCCTGGGGCCCCTCCCGCCAGTCCTGCTGCAACTACGGATGTGGCGAGTGAGATGCCGGCCACCAGGGGAAGACATATAGCCCGTTTTGTTCTGGGGGATGGTATGCTGTCCCATATGTTGTCCCATCCCAGGTATTCTGCAGGGGTTCGTAAGGTTAATTGGGGAACCAGTGTGACAGG
>NW_022324841.1:0-1096 GCF_002776525.5 Piliocolobus tephrosceles | reverse complement strand
CCTGTCACACTGGTTCCCCAATTAACCTTACGAACCCCTGCAGAATACCTGGGATGGGACAACATATGGGACAGCATACCATCCCCCAGAACAAAACGGGCTATATGTCTTCCCCTGGTGGCCGGCATCTCACTCGCCACATCCGTAGTTGCAGCAGGACTGGCGGGAGGGGCCCCAGGCCATTCTCTACTCACAACTGCTAAACTCTCCCAACAATTCTCCATAGCTATGGAAGCCTCTGCCGAATCCCTAGCCTCCTTACAAAGACAACTAACTTCCCTCGCCCAGGTTACCTTACAAAACCGATGCGCCCTAGACCTACTAACAGCTGAAAAAGGGGGAACTTGTCTCTTTCACAAAGAAGAATGTTGTTTTTACATAAATGAATCAGGGTTAGTAGAGACACGGGTCCAACAGCTACACAAACTCAGCATAGAATTACAACAACAAAAGTTTACCTCTGCAGCTGATAGTTGGTGGGCATCCTCCATGTACTCCCTCCTAATGCCCCTCATGGGGCCACTACTTAGCCTACTCCTCCTCCTTACCGTAGGGCCCTGCATAATATCCAAAATTATAAACTTTATTAAAGATAGAATCAACACAGTCCAACTAATGGTCCTTAGAGCCCAATACCAGCCCGTCATGACAACAGAATCAGTATAAGACCCAAGATTGGCTCTTAAAGGTACCAGAGACAGGGGGGGATGAAAAGACTAAAAGGCAGAAATGAAATCCACAGGCAGACAGTCCGGGCGGCTGGGCCTGGTTAAAGATCGACCCCTGACCTAACCGGTTATGTTATCTATAGATTCCAGACGTTGTATGGACAGGCATTGTGAAAGTCCCTGTCCTGTTCTGTTCTGTTCTGATTACCGGTGCTTGCAGCCCCCAGTCACGTACCCACTGCTTGCTCAATCGAAACCACCCCCCTCCCACCCATGGTTAAGCAAGCAGTTTGTCTAAAAAACAAAAACCCCGAGACGTTTGTAGTTTAAAAAAGGGCGGGAGCCAACCAGAAACTGCCGAATGTTGAAACTTCAAAATGCCAACCAATCCCAATCTTGTAACTGCAAAAATGCTCTAATCTTCTGTA
>NW_022324840.1:0-5821 GCF_002776525.5 Piliocolobus tephrosceles | reverse complement strand
GGGGGGAAGTTAAGGCTGAGAGTTGTATGTTTAGTTCTTTTTCCTGTTTCTGGATTGTAGCGTGGAGGGTGGTTTGGATCTGAACAAGAGAGCGCCAAAGGTAAAGGCGGCTGCTGGGCCACATTGTTTTTGGGGTCATGTACATGGCCCCTTTCTGTCGGGTGGTCCAGCGGGAGTCCCACGGATCCCAGACAACCCATGTATATCCTAAGTTGGTTTTGAAAAAATTATGAGAGTTATAGCGTTGTCTGGAGAGGGTCTCGGAAGCTGTGAGAGTTTTGGCAGTGTGGCTTTCACAGGACCCATAAGGACAACCGACATTCTGTTCGACCCAAGAATCTTTACAATAGGTGATTTGTTGGTCAAAGAGAAAACAGATAGTGGGGGTGACCTTTCCCGGTTGTGCGGCAATATCAGAGAAATTTAGATAGATGGCCGTTTGACACCCTGCAGGGTGGCAGTCAGCCGTTGCCAAGACCTGGCTCTCTTTTTGTGTCTGGGCATGGTTGGTCCAATTCTCAGTTAAGTAAAAACGCCAAGCAAACGGGGATGAGGCCCCCCTGTGATTGGGTCTCCCAGATAAAGGCCTGTACAAGCAAAAGCGTTGTGAGGGAACGGGATATCATATTTACAGTTTAGGTTGTTGACGGCGCAAGGTGAGTTTTAAAGGATTGTCTTTAGTCCGGTCGATCGTCCAGGTCGCTGGCGGTCCGACGAGGTCCGAGACTGGATCCACTGGTTTGGCATGTGTGTAATGGATCCAGGTGGCGATTCCTTCCACCTTGAGTGCAGTTGGTGTTGTCAAGATTATCTGGAACGGTCCTTTCCACCTCGGCTCTAAGGTCTCTTGCTGATGGCGTTTGATGAGAACCCAATCTCCTGGCTGGAACTGATGTGGTTCGGGTGGAGGTCCTGTTTTGTACAGCTCTCTTAGGTTAGGCCAGACCTCCTCATGAACTTTCTATAGAGTTTGTAGGGAGAATAAGAGTTTAAGACTATCATCGGCTTCGGTTTTAATGAGATTGTCTTTCAGGTCAGGGTTGATAGGGGGAGGCCGGCCATACATAATTTCATAAGGGGTAAGTCCTAATTTGTAAGGGGAGTTACGCACTCTGAACAGAATACCCAGTTAGCGCCAGTCTCCATGGTCAATTTAGTTAGGGTCTCTTTTAATGTTCTATTCATTCTTTCTACCTGCCCTGAGCTCTGGGGGTGGTATGCACAATGTAATTTCCAATCAGCCCCGAGAATGGAAGCCAGTCCCTGACTTACCTTAGCGACGAAGGCAGGCCCATTGTCTGATCCTATCATAACTGGGAATCCATACCTGGGCAAGATTTCTTCTAGGATTTTTTTCGCCACAACCTGAGCAGTCTCTCTCTTTGCGGGGAAAGCTTCTGTCCATCCTGAAAAGGTATCTACAAAGACTAGCGAGTATTTATATCCATATTTTCCTGGTTTTATTTCTGTGAAGTCAACTTCCCAATAGGCCCCAGGTCTGTCTCCTCTCTGCCTTTTTCCACTGCTTTGGGGTTGGTTACCTGCCTTATTGAGTTGGCAAACTGCACAGTTTTTGACTACTTGATCAGCCTTTCTGGAGGCGTCTTTAATTTTTAGTTTAGAGCGTCTTATTAAGTCCAGTATTCGCCGCGGGCCTAAATGGGTGCTCCGATGGATTTGTTCTAACACTCGTTGTCCTAATTTTTCTGGGAGTATGATGTTATTTTCAGAGTCTTTCCACCAATTATTAAGGATTTGGGCCATGGGAAGTTTGTCTATCCACTGAAGGTCACTCTCTGAGTATTCTGGATTTGGGGGTAACTCTTTGGGCCCCGGGTCAGGTAGTTGTAGGGCTAGTAGTTGTGTGAGAGTTTTAGCCACATTTTTAGCAGTCTGATCGGCCAAGTTATTTCCTCAGGAGACTGAGTCAGTAGCCTTTTGGTGTCCTGGGCAGTGGACTATGACTAGCTTTCTGGGTCCCCAAAGGGCTGCTAGTAAGGCTAGGATTTCTTCCTTATTTTTGATATTTTTTCCTTCTGCCGTGAGGAGCCCCCTTTCTCTGTATATTGCCCCATGTATGTGGGAGGTAGCAAAAGCATACCGACTGTCAGTATATATTGTCAGTTTGTGGTCTCTTCCCATTTTTAGGGCTTGGGTTAAAGCCACTAATTCAGCTTTTTGAGCTGATGTCCCCGGGGGCAAAGGTTCTGCCCAGACTATTTCGGTTTCTGAAGTTACCGCCGCCCCTGCGTACCTTTGTCCTTGGTAGACGAAACTGCTCCCATCGGTGAACCAGATGAGGTCGGCGTCGGGCAGTGGGTGGTCTTGCAGGTCTTCCCTGACTCCGTGCACCTGGGCCAATATCTCGGAGCAGTCATGGAACGGGGTTTCTAAGTCCGGATTTGGCAGTAGTGACGCAGGGTTCAGGGTCGTTGGGGGCAGGAAGGTTATCCTGAGGGGGTTTAGCAGTAGCCCCTGGTAGTGGGTGAGCCGGGCATTGCTAATCCATCGATCAGGCGGCTGTCTGAGAACGCCTTCGATGGCATGTGGAGTAGTGACCCGTAGTTCCTGGCCCATGATCAGTTTATCAGCATCTTGCACCATCAAAGCAGTTGCTGCGATTATTTGGAGGCAGGGAGGCCATCCTGCGGCTACTGGGTCCAATTTTTTTGACAGATAGGCAACTGGCCTCCGCCAGGGGCCTAAATACTGAGTTAATACCGCTTTGGCAACGCCCCTGCTTTCGTCCACGTATAAGTGGAAGGGCTTGGAGACATCAGGGAGTCCCAGCGCGGGGGCTGATAACAGAGCGGTTTTGATCCGTTGGAAGGCCAACTCAGCCTCTTCCGTCCAATTGAAGGGCTGCTGTTCCTTTGTTGCCTGGTATAGGGGCTTGGCTAACTCTGCAAACCCGGGTATCCATAACCTACAGAACCCCGCCGACCCCAGGAATTCTCTTACTTGTCGCGTTGATTGGGGTCTAGGGATACGTAGGACTGTCTCTTTCCGGGCACTGGTTAACCAACGTTGCCCCCCTTTTAACAGGTATCCCAGATAGGTTACCTCTGATTTGCAGATTGGAGCCTTTTTTGCTGAGGCCCGGTAGCCTAGCTTCCCCAAAGTCTTTAGGAGGTCTTCGGTTCCTTGAACACAGGCTTCCGGGGATTTGGCCGCTACTAAAAGATCATCAACATACTGCAAAAGAGTTATTTCAGGGTGTTGCCGTCGGTACTCACCCAGATCTTCGTGGAGGGCTTCGTGGAACAGGGTTGGCGAGTTCTTGAATCCCTATGGCAATCTGGTCCATGTTAGCTGGCCGTTTATACCCGTCTCGGGGTCTGTCCATTCAAATGCAAAAAGCTCTTGACTTTTGGGAGCCAAGGGTAGGCTGAAAAAAGCATCTTTTAAATCAAGGACAGTATACCACTGTTTTTCAGGGTTCAAAGTACTTAAGAGAGTATATGGGTTGGGTACGGTGGGGTGTATGTCCATGACTCTTTTGTTGACTTCTCTCAAATCCTGCACCGGCCTATAGTCTTTACTATTAGGTTTACAAACAGGTAACAACGGAGTGTTCCACGGCGAGTGGCAGGCGCGTAGAGCTCCTTGGTCTAGAAGCCGGCGGATGTGGGGCGTAATCCCCTCTTTGGCCTCTAGGGGTATTGGGTACTGCCGAACCCGAACCGGGTCTGTCCCAGGCTTAACTTCAACAAATATGGCGGGGCGGTGTTTTGCCAGCCCTAAGCCCCCGGTTTCTGCCCATGCTTCCGGGAAACGCTGGAGCCAGGAGTTGGTATCTTGATCAGGAGGCACTTGCTCCTGATGGAGTCTATATTCATCCTCCAAGGTGATAGTGAGGATAGATATTGGCTTGTTTTGAGAGTCAGTCACTTTGGGACCCCCTGATTGGAAGTGAATTTGGGCCCCCATTTTTGTTAACAGATCTCTCCCCATCAAGGGGCAAGGGCTCTCGGGAATAACTAGGAAGGAGTGGGACACCTTTCCTGTTCCCAAGTCTACGGTCCTCTGAGTTGTCCAAGGATATTTTTTAATTCCTGTGGCTCCTTGTACCCAAGATGAATTATCAGACAATTTTCCATAAGGCTTGACCAAGACTGAATGTTGCGCCCCAGTATCGACTAGGAACTGA
Source organism: Piliocolobus tephrosceles (assembly GCF_002776525.5). Taxonomy (NCBI): domain Eukaryota; kingdom Metazoa; phylum Chordata; class Mammalia; order Primates; family Cercopithecidae; genus Piliocolobus; species Piliocolobus tephrosceles. The sequence goes on along the minus strand of NW_022324840.1, from coordinate 1,671 downwards.
ACCGGGAACCCCTCCACTTGCAGAGTTACCCTAGGTTCGGGGAGGGGGTCCGAACCCCGTCCCCCCTAATCCATATCTTGGGTCACAAGTATAGGTGTGGGTTTAGGCTGCCACTGCCCTTGTCCTGACTGGCGCTGTTTCTTTTTGGGGCAATCTTTTATCCAGTGGCCTGTCTCTTTGCAGTATGCACATTGATCTTTTCCCAGGTCGCGTCTAGGGGCGCGCTTGGACTGGGTTTCTCCTGATTGTAACTGCTCTCTTTGAACAACTGCAGCCAGGACTCTGGTCATTTTCTCGGTGGCCTTAATTTGCCTCTCCTCAGGAGCATCTCTGTTATTATAAACTTTCTGTGCTATCCGAAGAAGGTCTTGGACTTGTTTCCCTTCTAAATCTTCTAATTTTTGGCATTTTTTCTTAATGTCTGGGGCGGCCTGATTTACAAAGGACATAACGACAGCCACCTGGTTTTCAGGAGCTTCTGGGTCCATAGGGGTAAACTGCCTAAAGGCTTCCATTAACCTTTCTAAATAGACAGCTGGGCTTTCTGTTTTTCCCTGCAATACAGAGTATACCTTGGCCAAATTAGTGGGCTTGCGAGCGGCAGCCCGGAGACCCACCATTAGAGTCTGGCGATAAACAAGTAGCCTTCCCCTACCTTCTGCCGTGTTGTAATCCCATCTAGGTCTGGTCAGAGGGAAAGCTGCATTGATGAGGTCAGGATTGGCGGTCGGCTGGCCGTCATCTCCGGGAACCAGTTTTCTGGCCTCAACCTGTATTCTTTCTCACTCCTCTGTCATGAACAGAATCCGGAGGAGCTGCTGACAGTCATCCCAGGTGGGTTGGTGGGTGAACATAGCACTGTCTAGAAGGGCCGTTAGGTCTTTGGGGTTATCTGAGAACCAGGCATTCTGGGTTTTCCAGTTGTATAAGTCACTGGTGGAAAATGGCCAATACTGGAGCCTAGGGTTGCCCGTATCATCAGGGGGTCCTATTTCCCTCAGGGGGAGTGCCACAGTGGAATCGGGGGGCCGCGGGACTGTCTCACGTTGGGCGTGTCCACACGTTTGTCCCGCTGGTCCCCCGGAACTATTTTCGTTTTCGATTGCCACTGGCGCGGCCGCTGCCTCCCGTTCCTCGTGTCCCCCGGGGAGGGCCATTGGTGGGGCCTGAGGTTGAGGACCAGGATGAGGGAGATAGGGTGGGGGTTCTAAGGTTAGAGGGTCCTGACTGTCAGACAACACAGGGACGGGGGGGTGCGGATGGAGTTTTTGGTTTGTGAGAGTTTTCCACTGGTCGTGCGACCAGTGCTTTACATGGCTCCGGGGCCAGTATGAAAGGGGTTAGCCAGGGTGGCGGGTTTTCCACAAGGTCTTGCCATACCAAGATGTAGGGGATCTGATCAGGATGCCCCGAACGTCCTGGTAGGAAAATTTTAGTTTTTACCTTAGTGATAATAGGGAGGCAAAATGTTCCCTCAGGAGGCCACCCTACGCCGAAAGTGGGCCACTCTGAGTGGCCGAAGGTTATCAATTTCCCTTTCTTCAGCTCTACACTAAGGTCATAGCCCCTAGTTTTGACATCTTTAAAGTTATTTACAAGGAGAGAGAGTGGCGTACTCTGGGCGCCGCCCATTTCAGGAACCCCTGGAGGTAGAGAAAGGGATACAGAGAA
>NW_022324839.1:0-5831 GCF_002776525.5 Piliocolobus tephrosceles | reverse complement strand
TTCTCTGTATCCCTTTCTCTACCTCCAGGGGTTCCTGAAATGGGCGGCGCCCAGAGTACGCCACTCTCTCTCCTTGTAAATAACTTTAAAGATGTCAAAACTAGGGGCTATGACCTTAGTGTAGAGCTGAAGAAAGGGAAATTGATAACCTTCGGCCACTCAGAGTGGCCCACTTTCGGCGTAGGGTGGCCTCCTGAGGGAACATTTTGCCTCCCTATTATCACTAAGGTAAAAACTAAAATTTTCCTACCAGGACGTTCGGGGCATCCTGATCAGATCCCCTACATCTTGGTATGGCAAGACCTTGTGGAAAACCCGCCACCCTGGCTAACCCCTTTCATACTGGCCCCGGAGCCATGTAAAGCACTGGTCGCACGACCAGTGGAAAACTCTCACAAACCAAAAACTCCATCCGCACCCCCCCGTCCCTGTGTTGTCTGACAGTCAGGACCCTCTAACCTTAGAACCCCCACCCTATCTCCCTCATCCTGGTCCTCAACCTCAGGCCCCACCAATGGCCCTCCCCGGGGGACACGAGGAACGGGAGGCAGCGGCCGCGCCAGTGGCAATCGAAAACGAAAATAGTTCCGGGGGACCAGCGGGACAAACGTGTGGACACGCCCAACGTGAGACAGTCCCGCGGCCCCCCGATTCCACTGTGGCACTCCCCCTGAGGGAAATAGGACCCCCTGATGATACGGGCAACCCTAGGCTCCAGTATTGGCCATTTTCCACCAGTGACTTATACAACTGGAAAACCCAGAATGCCTGGTTCTCAGATAACCCCAAAGACCTAACGGCCCTTCTAGACAGTGCTATGTTCACCCACCAACCCACCTGGGATGACTGTCAGCAGCTCCTCCGGATTCTGTTCATGACAGAGGAGTGAGAAAGAATACAGGTTGAGGCCAGAAAACTGGTTCCCGGAGATGACGGCCAGCCGACCGCCAATCCTGACCTCATCAATGCAGCTTTCCCTCTGACCAGACCTAGATGGGATTACAACACGGCAGAAGGTAGGGGAAGGCTACTTGTTTATCGCCAGACTCTAATGGTGGGTCTCCGGGCTGCCGCTCGCAAGCCCACTAATTTGGCCAAGGTATACTCTGTATTGCAGGGAAAAACAGAAAGCCCAGCTGTCTATTTAGAAAGGTTAATGGAAGCCTTTAGGCAGTTTACCCCTATGGACCCAGAAGCTCCTGAAAACCAGGTGGCTGTCGTTATGTCCTTTGTAAATCAGGCCGCCCCAGACATTAAGAAAAAATGCCAAAAATTAGAAGATTTAGAAGGGAAACAAGTCCAAGACCTTCTTCGGATAGCACAGAAAGTTTATAATAACAGAGATGCTCCTGAGGAGAGGCAAATTAAGGCCACCGAGAAAATGACCAGAGTCCTGGCTGCAGTTGTTCAAAGAGAGCAGTTACAATCAGGAGAAACCCAGTCCAAGCGCGCCCCTAGACGCGACCTGGGAAAAGATCAATGTGCATACTGCAAAGAGACAGGCCACTGGATAAAAGATTGCCCCAAAAAGAAACAGCGCCAGTCAGGACAAGGGCAGTGGCAGCCTAAACCCACACCTATACTTGTGACCCAAGATATGGATTAGGGGGGACGGGGTTCGGACCCCCTCCCCGAACCTAGGGTAACTCTGCAAGTGGAGGGGTTCCCGGTTCAGTTCCTAGTCGATACTGGGGCGCAACATTCAGTCTTGGTCAAGCCTTATGGAAAATTGTCTGATAATTCATCTTGGGTACAAGGAGCCACAGGAATTAAAAAATATCCTTGGACAACTCAGAGGACCGTAGACTTGGGAACAGGAAAGATGTCCCACTCCTTCCTAGTTATTCCCGAGAGCCCTTGCCCCTTGTTGGGGAGAGATCTGTTAACAAAAATGGGGGCCCAAATTCACTTCCAATCAGGGGGTCCCAAAGTGACTGACTCTCAAAACAAGCCAATATCCATCCTCACTATCACCTTGGAGGATGAATATAGACTCCATCAGGAGCAAGTGCCTCCTGATCAAGATATCAACTCCTGGCTCCAGCGTTTCCCGGAAGCATGGGCAGAAACCGGGGGCTTAGGGCTGGCAAAACACCGCCCCGCCATATTTGTTGAAGTTAAGCCTGGGACAGACCCGGTTCGGGTTCGGCAGTACCCAATGCCCCTAGAGGCCAAAGAGGGGATTACGCCCCACATCCGCCGGCTTCTAGACCAAGGAGTTCTACGCGCCTGCCACTCACTGTGGAACACTCCGTTGTTACCTGTCCGTAAACCTAATAGTAAAGACTATAGGCCGGTGCAAGATTTGAGAGAAGTCAACAAAAGAGTCACGGACATACACCCCACCGTACCCAACCCATATACCCTCTTAAGTACTTTGAACCCTGAAAAACAGTGGTATACTGTCCTTGACTTAAAAGATGCTTTTTTCCGCCTACCCTTGGCTCCCAAAAGTCAAGAGCTTTTTGCATTTGAATGGACAGACCCCGAGAGGGGTATAAACAGCCAGCTAACATGGACCACATTGCCACAGGGATTCAAGAACTCGCCAACCCTGTTCGACGAAGCCCTCCACGAAGATCTGGGTGAGTACCGACGGCAACACCCTGAAATAACTCTTTTGCAGTATGTTGATGATCTTTTAGTAGCGGCCAAATCCCCGGAAGTCTGTGTTCAAGGAACCGAAGACCTCCTAAAGACTTTGGGGAAGCTAGGCTACCGGGCCTCAGCAAAAAAGGCTCCAATCTGCAAATCAGAGGTAACCTATCTGGGATACCTGTTAAAAGGGGGGCAATGTTGGTTAACCAGTGCCCGGAAAGAGACAGTCCTACGTATCCCTAGACCCCAATCAAAGCGACAAGTAAGAGAATTCCTGCGGTCGGCGGGGTTCTGTAGGTTATGGATACCCGGGTTTGCAGAGTTAGCCAAGCCCCTATACCAGGCAACAAAGGAACAGCAGCCCTTCAATTGGACGGAAGAGGCTGAATTGGCCTTCCAACAGATCAAAACCGCTCTGTTATCAGCCCCCATGCTGGGACTCCCTGATGTCTCCAAGCCCTTCCACTTATACGTGGACGAAAGCAGGGGCGTTGCCAAAGCGGTATTAACTCAGTATTTAGGCCCCTGGCAGAGGCCAGTTGCCTATCTGTCAAAAAAATTGGACCCAGTAGCCGCAGGATGGCCTCCCTGCCTCCGAATAATCGCAGCAACCACTTTGATGGTGCAAGATGCTGATAAACTGATCATGGGCCAGGAACTACAGGTCACTACTCCACATGGCATCAAAGGCGTTCTCAGACAGCCGCCTGATCAATGGATTAGCAATGCCCGGCTCACCCACTACCAGGGGCTACTGCTAAACCCCCTCAGGATAACCTTCCTGCCCCCAACGACCCTGAACCCTGTGTCACTACTGCCAAATCCGGACTTAGAAACCCCGGTCCATGACTGCTCCGAGATATTGGCCCAGGTGCACGGAGTCAGGGAAGACCTGCAAGACCGCCCACTGCCAGACGCTGACCTCATCTGGTTCACCAATGGGAGCAGTTTCGTCTACCAAGGACAAAGGTACGCAGGGGCGGCGGTAACTTCAGAAACTGAAATAGTTTGGGCAGAGCCTTTGCCCCCGGGGACATCAGCTCAAAAAGCTGAATTAGTGGCTTTAACCCAAGCCCTAAAAATGGGAAGAGACCACAAACTGACAATATATACTGACAGTCGGTATGCTTTTGCTACCGCCCACATACATGGGGCAATATACAGAGAAAGGGGGGCTCCTCACGGCAGAAGGGAAAAATATCAAAAATAAGGAAGAAATCCTAGCCTTACTAGCAGCCCTTTGGGGACCCAGAAAGCTAGCAATAGTCCACTGCCCAGGACACCAAAAGGCTACTGACTTAGTCTCCCGAGGAAATAACTTGGCCGATCAGACTGCTAAAAATGTGGCTAAAACTCTCACACAACTATTAGCCCTACAACTACCTGACCCGGGGCCCAAAGAGTTACCCCCAAATCCAGAATACTCAGAGAGTGACCTTCAGTGGATAGACAAACTTCCCATGGCCCAAATCCTTAATAATTGGTGGAAAGACTCTGAAAATAACATCATACTCCCAGAAAAATTAGGACAACGAGTGTTAGAACAAATCCATCGGAGCACCCATTTAGGCTCGCGGTGAATACTGGCCTTAATAAGACGCTCTAAACTAAAAATTAGAGACGCCTCCAGAAAGGCTGATCAAGTAGTCAAAAACTGTGCAGTTTGCCAACTCAATAAGGCAGGTAACCAACCCCAAAGCAGTGGAAAAAGGCAGAGAGGAGACAGACCTGGGGCCTATTGGGAAGTTGACTTCACAGAAATAAAACCAGGAAAATATGGATATAAATACTTGCTAGTCTTTGTAGATACCTTTTCAGGATGGACGGAAGCTTTCCCCACAAAGAGAGAGACTGCTCAGGTTGTGGCGAAAAAAATCCTAGAAGAAATCTTGCCCAGGTATGGATTCCCAGTTATGATAGGATCAGACAATAGGCCTGCCTTCGTCGCTAAGGTAAGTCAGGGACTGGCTTCCATTCTTGGGGCTGATTGGAAATTACATTGTGCATACCGCCCCCAGAGCTCAGGGCAGGTAGAAAGAATGAATAGAGCATTAAAAGAGACCCTAACTAAATTGACCATGGAGACTGGCGCTAACTGGGTATTCCTTCTCCCCTACTCTCTGTTCAGAGTGCGTAACTCCCCTTACAAATTAGGACTTACCCCTTATGAAATTATGTATGGCCGGCCTCCCCCATCATCCCTGACCTGAAAGACAATCTCATGAAAACCGAAGCCGATGATAGTCTTAAGCTCTTATTCTCCCTACAAACTCTACAGAAAGTTCATGAGGAGGTCTGGCCTAACCTAAGAGAGCTGTACAAAACAGGACCTCCACCCAAACCACATCAGTTCCAGCCAGGAGATTGGGTTCTCATCAAACGCCATCAGCAAGAGACCTTAGAGCCGAGGTGGAAAGGACCGTTCCAGATAATCTTGACAACACCAACCGCACTCAAGGTGGAAGGAATCGCCGCCTGGATCCATTACACACATGCCAAACCAGTGGATCCAGTCTCGGACCTCGTCGGACCGCCAGCGACTTGGACGATCGACTGGACTAAAGACAATCCTTAAAACTCACCTTGCACCGTTAACAACCTAAACTGTAAATATGATATCCCTTTCCCTCACAACGCTTTTGCTTGTACAGGCCTTTATCTGGGAGACCCAATCACAGGGGGCCTCATCCCTGTTTGCTTGGCGTTTTTACTTAACTGAGAATTGGATCGACCATGCCCAGACACAAAAAGAGAGCCAGGTCTTGGCAACGGCTAACTGCCACCCTGCAGGGTGTCAAACGGCCATCTATCTAAATTTCTCTGATTTTGCCGCACAACCGGGAAAGGTCACCCCCGCTGTTTTCTCTTTGACCAACAAATCACCTATTGTAAAGATTCTTGGGTCAAACAGAATGTCGGTTGTTCTTATGGGTCCTGTAAAATCCACACTGCCAAAACTCTCACAGCTTCCGAGACCCTCTCCGGACAACGCTATAACTCTTATAATTTTTTCAAAACCAACTTAGGATATACATGGGTTGTCTGGGATCCGTGGGACTCCTGCTGGACCACCCGACAGAAAGGGGCCATGTACATGACCCCAAAAACAACGTGGCCCAGCAGCCGCCTTTACCTTTGGTGCTCTCTTGTTCAGATCCAAACCACCCTCCACGCTACAATCCAGAAACAGGAAAAAGAACTAAACATACAACTCTCAGCCTTAACTTCCCCCC
>NW_022324838.1:0-1227 GCF_002776525.5 Piliocolobus tephrosceles | reverse complement strand
AGGGGGTCACGTAGAGGCGCGGCACCTGTTCTCAGGGTGGGGCAATCAGACTTCCAGTTTCCTCCCTGCTGGCAAGCAGGGCAGGGGGTTGCTGGTGGACGAGGGTTAGGACATTCACTGGCCTAATGTCCTGATGCCTTGCACTTATAGCAAGGCTGCGTTGGGACTCGGGGACCTTGCGGACACCTGTTGGCATAGTGTCCTGCCTTGCCGCACTTATAGCAGGCAGGCTCCTTTCGTGGCCTTGAAGTCTGTGGGGTATGTGCTCTCTGGTCTGGGGTTACGACTGGGCTGTAAAGCCGCTGCTAGGAGCTGGGCCTTCTGTTCAAGGCAAGCTTGCCGTCTCCTCTCTGGAGCTATAGACCTTAAGGGCTAATTTAACTAGGTCTTGTATTGGTGTCTGAGGACCATCCTCTACCTTTTGAAGTTTTTACGAATGTCAGGAGCTGATTGAGAAATGAAATAAGACGCCAAAATGGTGGCCCCTGTTGGGGAGGCCGGATCTAACCGGGTATACTGGGTTAGAACTTCAGTCAGTTTAGGGTAGAGGTTAGGATAACCTGGAGGTCATGCCAAGTTAAGTCATAGGCCTGACAAAGGTGTCTAAATTCCTTTATGTATATGGTAGGATTAGCTGAGAAATCACCTAAACGCTTCTCAATTTTGGAAAGATCGGCCAATGAAAAAGGGACATGTACTCTGACTACCCCCCCGCCCCAGCCACCTCTCGCAAAGATGCTAACACTGTAGGAGGGTGTGGGCAGAGATAGGGGACTCAAGACAGCCAGTTGGGGGCCCCGAAGGAGGCACGGGACTGAGTGGATTACTAGTAGATAAGGAGGAGGAAGGAGGAGTCTGGATGGGGGGAGGAGGAGGAGTCTGGGCAGGAAGGGAGGGGGTGGGGAAAGCGGGGAGAGAAGGAGTATAGGGACGAGAGCCTAAGGCCCAAAAGCCTTGTATGTAAATTAATTTCGGACCACTTGCCTAGCTGCTGGCAGAAATTGCTGAGGTCGATCACGCCACAGCGGAAAGGAAAATTAACCGCTTCCTCCTAAGGTCTTGTTCAAGCTGTAAGGTTTTTAAATTGGCTAGGAGGCACCCTAAGGGGGTGCTCTTTGGAAATTTGGACTGGGGGTAAATTTTCTTAACTATCTCATACTCCCCAACCTTGCCAGGACTATCCTTCTGGGTTTTGCCCATATTCCAACAAATGCTTCCATTCCTCAT
>NW_022324837.1:0-1227 GCF_002776525.5 Piliocolobus tephrosceles | reverse complement strand
ATGAGGAATGGAAGCATTTGTTGGAATATGGGCAAAACCCAGAAGGATAGTCCTGGCAAGGTTGGGGAGTATGAGATAGTTAAGAAAATTTACCCCCAGTCCAAATTTCCAAAGAGCACCCCCTTAGGGTGCCTCCTAGCCAATTTAAAAACCTTACAGCTTGAACAAGACCTTAGGAGGAAGCGGTTAATTTTCCTTTCCGCTGTGGCGTGATCGACCTCAGCAATTTCTGCCAGCAGCTAGGCAAGTGGTCCGAAATTAATTTACATACAAGGCTTTTGGGCCTTAGGCTCTCGTCCCTATACTCCTTCTCTCCCCGCTTTCCCCACCCCCTCCCTTCCTGCCCAGACTCCTCCTCCTCCCCCCATCCAGACTCCTCCTTCCTCCTCCTTATCTACTAGTAATCCACTCAGTCCCGTGCCTCCTTCGGGGCCCCCAACTGGCTGTCTTGAGTCCCCTATCTCTGCCCACACCCTCCTACAGTGTTAGCATCTTTGCGAGAGGTGGCTGGGGCGGGGGGGTAGTCAGAGTACATGTCCCTTTTTCATTGGCCGATCTTTCCAAAATTGAGAAGCGTTTAGGTGATTTCTCAGCTAATCCTACCATATACATAAAGGAATTTAGACACCTTTGTCAGGCCTATGACTTAACTTGGCATGACCTCCAGGTTATCCTAACCTCTACCCTAAACTGACTGAAGTTCTAACCCAGTATACCCGGTTAGATCCGGCCTCCCCAACAGGGGCCACCATTTTGGCGTCTTATTTCATTTCTCAATCAGCTCCTGACATTCGTAAAAACTTCAAAAGGTAGAGGATGGTCCTCAGACACCAATACAAGACCTAGTTAAATTAGCCCTTAAGGTCTATAGCTCCAGAGAGGAGACGGCAAGCTTGCCTTGAACAGAAGGCCCAGCTCCTAGCAGCGGCTTTACAGCCCAGTCGTAACCCCAGACCAGAGAGCACATACCCCACAGACTTCAAGGCCACGAAAGGAGCCTGCCTGCTATAAGTGCGGCAAGGCAGGACACTATGCCAACAGGTGTCCGCAAGGTCCCCGAGTCCCAACGCAGCCTTGCTATAAGTGCAAGGCATCAGGACATTAGGCCAGTGAATGTCCTAACCCTCGTCCACCAGCAACCCCCTGCCCTGCTTGCCAGCAGGGAGGAAACTGGAAGTCTGATTGCCCCACCCTGAGAACAGGTGCCGCGCCTCTACGTGACCCCCT
>NW_022324836.1:0-1192 GCF_002776525.5 Piliocolobus tephrosceles | reverse complement strand
TGAAGCCAGGCAGAGATCCACTTCCATTTCCATTGTGTCCATTGTGTGTCGGTAAAGAGGAAACAAATAGGAAACCCCCAGTCCAAATTTCCAAAGAGCACCCCCTTAGGGTGCCTCCTAGCCAATTTAAAAACCTTACAGCTTGAACAAGACCTTAGGAGGAAGTGGTTAATTTTCCTTTCCACTGTGGCGTGATCGACCTCAGCAGTTTCTGCCAGCAGCTAGGCAAGTGGTCCGAAATTTACATACAAGGCTTTTGGGCCTTGGGCTCTCGTCCCTATACTCCTTCTCTCCACCCCCTCCCTTCCTGCCCAGACTCCTCCTCCTCCCCCCATCCAGACTCCTCCTTCCTCCTCCTTATCTACTAGTGATCCACTCGGTCCGTGCCTCCTTCGGGGCCCCCAACTTGCTGTCTTGAGACTCCTATCTCTGCCCACATCCTCCTACAGTGTTAGCACCTTTGCGAGAGGTGGCTGGGGCGGGGGGTAGTCAGAGTACATGTCCCTTTTTCATTGGCCGATCTTTCCAAAATTGAGAAGCGTTTAGGTGATTTCTCAGCTAATCCTACCGTATACATAAAGGAATTTAGATACCTTTGTCAGGCCTATGACTTAACTTGGCATGACCTCCAGGTTATCCTAACCTCTACCCTAAACTGACTGAGGTTCTAACCCAATATACCCGGTTAGATCCGGCCTCCCCCACAGGGGCCACCATTTTGGCATCTTATTTCATTTCTCAGTCAGCTCCTGACATTCGTAAAAACTTCAAAAGGTAGAGGATGGTCCTCAGGCACCAATACAAGACCTGGTTAAATTAGCCTTTAAGGTCTATAACTCCAGAGAGGAGACGGCAAGCTTGCCTTGAACAGAAGGTTCAGCTCCTAGCAGCGGCTTTACAGCCCAGTCGTAACCCCAGACCAGAGAGCACACACCTCACAGACTCCAAAGCTATGAAAGGAGCCTGCCTGCTATAAGTGCGGCAAGGCAGGACACTATGCCAACAGGTGTCCGCAGGGTCCCCAAGTCCCAACGCAGCCTTGCCATAAGTGCAAGGCATCAGGACATTGGGCCAGTGAATGTCCTAACCCTCATCCACCAGCAACCCCATGCCCTGCTTGCCAGCAGAAAGGACACTGGAAGTCGGATTGCCCCACCCTGAGAACAGGTGCCGCGCCTCTACGTGACCCCCT